>NC_091929.1:29192961-29260461 GCF_041260155.1 Ptychodera flava
TTCATAGCCTACCATGTATAGTGGATCCAAGGTGTATGATTTTCGGTGAAATACTAAGTTCAAAGTTCTTGTACAGATATGAACTTCTTACTACCCCATTGCAATCAAGTACAGTCATATCATTAATCCAAGGTTTATAAATTTACAGATATTGATAGTTTTATTCTAAGTTCAAATTTCTTGTACATATATGCACTAGTAACCACCCTATCTTAATCAAGTAATTTTATATCAATAATAAAAAGTCTATAGATGAACTATATTGCTAGTTTAATATTGAAAAAAAATTGTTTATTGTTTCCTCATAGACTACCTTGTAAAGTTAATCAACTCACCCCCACCCCCGGTGTTATTTCTCTCCAGTCACTAACACAACTTATTCAGACTTTGCATTCATCATAGACCTAGCAATGTAAGATGCGACCCTCCCCAGCCTCAATTTATAACATGTTCCCCCCAGGACAATTTCGTAACATCTGAACCTCCTCAATTCCTCCGGTCCTTCCGTTTCATGATGACTGAAGGCTCCTTAATGCTACTATCAATAGCATTGAGTGTAGTGTAATACATGAAAATTGTACTCACTATTCTATTTAACGACCCTTCTCCCGCTGTCAGGTTGTAGAAAAGTTTATCTGCTGCTGGCAGACTAAAGCCGTTACCATCTCCTACTTCTATGGAGGAGTTGGAAAGCTTGTTTGGCGAGTCACTCTCTAAATTTAAATTTAGTGACTGTGTGGCTAACAGGACAGGACCCGAACCAGGCTCTTTGCTGCGCAGAACAAACTTCGCAACCTTGTCAGCTGTGTTCAGGATAGATTCTGTCATCAGCTCTCTAGAATAGTCGCTGTTCTCAGTATCGGGATTTGATGACGAAAATACTTCGATGCCCACGTCCATAACCTTTAATATATCTGTAAGCGAATGATAATGCAAACCTTGAAAAGTGGAAATCACCATCACATCAGCGGTTTCAGCGCAGTGAAATGTAACTGTTGATAATGAAGTATAAATAAGTTACGGTAAAAATATCCATCGTTTCTACGAGGAATATAGAACAATAATGTTCATCTAAGGTAGATTCCGGTCTCTGAAAAAGAATCAAGCAGGGGAGCGGCTTAAAGTAGAAAGAGGAGCATAAAAACAAGCAGGCTAAAAAAGTAAATATGCCTGCGAATAGAAACACACAGACCGATTGTTCTGTTGAGGTCGTCATGTTAGCTGCAATTTATTGCAGAAAAGTAATCACTCAGAAGAGGAAAAAAACATCTTGATTTGCTTAAGGAAATATTTTATCTCAGCAACAAATGGAACTACACGCAGCATTAAAGATATAGATGTGTCTCAAATGTGAACAAATATTACATTTAATGATATTAGATTATTGGAATAAAGTAAGCGATTTATTTTGTATTGACTGTCATGCAAAGCGAACGAACAGACGATACAATGTTTGCTTATTTGAGCTATCAAACAAGCTAACCTTCTAATATATTTTATATTCAAGAACGACTGTGATTCTTATACACATTCAAGCTGTACAGTTTATTGCACTTACCAGAGGCCAAGGTTTGACTAACTTCTTGTGAGATATTCACATTGTCAAGCCCAGAAACGGCGTCTGATAATTTGCCAAGGTTTTGGATAATCTGTTGGGGATAATTTTGTGTTTTTCAGTACATCAAACGCTCAAAAAACCATGTGTAATCATAACTCCCTTTCATCTCTTTATTGTTTTTCATATGTATTCGCAAATTAGATGTATTGGGTACATTTAACTAATGTTGCATTTAATTAATCTTCTCATTCAGTAGGGCAGTGAAGGCATTGAATGAGAACAAATTATGAATGGCGAGAATGGCTCTGGATTTTGAGCGACGGCGACTCTTTTTTGAGCAGAAGTGAAGCGAGTAGCATCACCACTACTGATTGGTCCTCACAGTGTCGTAGTCGACTAAGACGAATGGTGTTACGGTCATGTTTGTAAAAAGTTTGACATACATTTTTATGATATCCAATAAGCCACCGGCAATTTGATAGAATGGTCGCGAGCAAATAATGAAAATCTCTCGATAAAATAAGACAATCGTTCGGTCTGCACATACCTCCTTTAGTGACATATGAGATTTAGAAGATAGTCTTGGGCTTAGTTGTCACCCTATATAAGTCTAGCTCAGTTTCAGTAGTGCAAACGCGCCGGAAACAAACAAAATTGATGACATATCCCGGTTGGTCGTGACATAGACTAGAGTATATATCCCGAATGTTTTGTCGGAGGGGACATACTTAAGATAATCATGTCCACATCATTTTGTGTTCAACAAACGAAAGTTTGTATACTTACATCATTTGTTGACAGGCTCGAATTTGTTGCATTTGCACTGGGACAATAGGCTTGATTATTGCTGTGTTCATTCAAAAATGAAGAAAACAAATGATTAGTATTCCTTCGAGATTTTGTCATTGGCAGGTAACTTTGCGCTACGGTACAGGGTGTTCAGGATAATTGCACTGAACTTGTTGAAAGGAGGTCAGAGTAATGTGAAAATATATCTGATTCAGTGTTGGGAAGTCAACTCTTCAGCGGCCATCTTGAATTTACGGGAACCCTGTGTTCGTCGTTTGCGCGGTACAAACCTGCAAAGTGTGTCAATAACATCTAGTTCTTCAATCACAAAGTTTTTATGTTCTGATGATGTGCAAAACTTATCATCAAACTCCTAATGTTCCGTGTCTTTATTCAGTATACCAACAAGATAAAGCAAGACCGACTATCTTTTGGCGCAAAAAATCTGGTACCAGTACCGTAATAGCAAACTGACAATAGCTTTGAATTTAAATGCTTCAGGCCTTTCACTTACGCTTTTGAGTTTTTAATTATTTTTGCTTCTGCGTATCTATCCTCACTCCTGACTTATCGCTCCCACCTGATATTAATTGTGTTTGTCATCCTAGGTGTCTTACATAAATGGTGCATCGTTTTATTTCGATTCCTTTTTGTTTGGATGGTTTTTACTCATAACATTTACCTCCCGTCATGGAAAAACAAATAAAAAAATTTTATAAGCAATTTCAATGCCAACATCTGGTATGAACGCTCATAACGATAAGGGTTGTACATTACATACTCGATATACCTCAGATTTTCTGCCGAGCGTAATTCTGTCATTTTCCCTATGTTTTTCAAGTGAACGTATAGGAAAACGTCTAACACAGCAAATTCTAGGTCGGGCATCCGACAATGAGAAACAAACTTCTTTTTTCTTGTTTTGCCTAGGAGAGAGGGCTGCAGACCCGGTACAAAGACAATTTACGATATAGCACTTCGCCTTGCCATCCGCTACTCTGAAGGGGCCTGGACACATTTCTGTTAAAAGGAGAAACAAGGCCTCTCATAAGATGTGCAAACTTATTTTGCTTCATTCCTTTGCAACGAAAACTTGAGTGCAAAGCAAGTTTGAACAAAAAGAATAAGGTTTGAATCTTAACAAGCTATCTTCTCAAAAAATAATTTAATTTACCTTTTACAGTAACAGTGAATGAACAATAGCCATTATTGCCAGAAGGGTCTGTCGCTACGTAATACACGACTGCGCTACCAATAGGAAAATAAGTTCCAGATTCATGATTGCTGTCAAAATTCACAATTACTCCAGAGTTATCTGTTGCGATGGGCAATAGCCACCTCAGTGGAATTGTTGGGCTGTCAATGTCTGTAGTTGTTGAAATGTCTGATGAACAGTTTATAACGGGGTTTTCATTGTCTGTAATTGGAAAAAGCAAATACAGATAAAACACTGGTACAGCGATTTTGTTGCAGATGGTTAAGAAACAGATCTACTCTGAATAGTGAATTCAAACAACAGTAACGCTGCACATAACGATGGTTTTACGTAATTATCCCTTATATCTGGAATTTGAATCACCGAATAAATTATAGCTTTTAAACATAATCTTACAATGTGCAAGATGTAGTTGACAAGCACCATCGCAGACATGAATAATTTTGTATTACAAATGCCAACGGTCTCTCAATCAACTTTAGACACAAGTTTCGGACAGAACCATGTGGCAAGTTGCACTGCTCGTCAAAGATAGTATAAGGTAACAAGCTTTTGATACTCGAGTCTACATCTGAGCCGATGAAATATAAATTCCTTTATTTTATTGTTTGAGGAGTATATGTCGTTGAGAAGCTTAGAGTTAGTTGGCGAACTTCAGTGCCATATTCAAATTTTATGACTACTACGGAGCACGACATTATTCCATAACCTTTGTCAATTATGCAACATAACAGTTACTGCTCTTGAGATTTTTGCACTAACGAACAATTCGAAAGATCTATGTCGGATAAAAATGTTAATTCTTTTAAGGTTGAGGCGAAAAATCGAACGCAAAGAATTTTCAATTTCAATAAACTGGTAAATAAGGCGAAGAGCGAGGTCGTATGCAAAGGAGGGCATGTAATCCGTTTGCTGGGTAGTATATAGTATGTCGGTCGAAAAGGCGCATCGCTGCAGATAGGTATGCTCAGACAAAAATTTGATCATGGTTCCTGAATAAAAGTTCTCAGAAGATATAAGAAGAGGCATTTGCCATTGTACTGATAGTTTGGATAACTTACCTGCTATTATTATTTCAAATGAGCACGACGCTCCGTTCCCGGATGAATCTGTTGCTTTACACAATACGACATTAACGCCAATAAAGAATTCAAACGGTGAATTGTGGCTGCAAGACACATTAACTCGACCTGAATTGTCGACTGCGATTGGAGGTGACCAGGTCACAGTTGTTGAGGCTTTCCCAAGATCAGTGCTTTCTATTCGATCTGATGGACACTGAATTATTGGACTTTCGTCATCTGTTTGCAAGAAACAACACAAACAGCAAATTCTATTCTTGTTCATTTAATTAAAAATGGCTTCTTAAACATCCTAATGAACAAAACGTACCTATTAATCGAAAAAGGCACACACACAAACACACACACACATATCGCATAACATATATATTAGAAGTATTAAATTCATATACCACATATAAAACAATTATAATTCAATAAATGTATAATAACATCTGTTTATCGTATACCTATGCCCTGTATTGTGTCTGTACTGAGTTCAGTGACATGATTTATCATGTTGATTTGCATGTCAATAAAGTGATACGCCTTGTTGATTTGCATATGAAAGGAATGATCAGCGCGTCTTTCTTTCATTCAATTGAATATTTGCATATGAAAAAGTGATACGACCTGTTGATTTACATAACAAAGCCTGATACGGCCTGTTGATTTGCATACCGGACTACTTACATGGTGGCGCCCTAATCAAAACAAACCATGGTGTCCGTCTATGATTTTGACCTTGACCACTGTATCATGTCCGATCTCCAAAAGTGGCAGGGTTTTGAAGCATAGGGAAATGCGGGGTAACTAAATAAAACACATGTGTCGATATCGGATTAACCTGCTAGTAATTTGAACAAATTAAAGAGCAGAGCATCACACCGTACGGGCACTGACAGATCGATGACAGACCAGCTGTTCCGTCCGTGCATAAGCACAGACGCGCAGACGACAAGCAAAAGTGCTATCGGACATGTCGGAGGACCGGCAAAATCAAAAGCACAACTTTCAAAAATATCATGTATTCATGGTAAATGCGTTCTGGAAAATAATACCAAACACAACACTTGTATGTATGCGTACCGATTCGGTAGATATCCTACATGTTTGATAACAGAGTTCGAGCATTTCTCTGCTCAACCGTAAAATAATTATCAATGAGCCAGCGATGTATTACGTCGGACGCTAGTATATCAATCCGCCTTAGCAAGATGACGCAAACAAATGTAGTCCATCAAGGAAAACGAAGGTGAAACGTATCATATTTTAATATACGAGATTTATTCATTCAATAACGTGGGCATAGGTATATGATAAAGAGGTTATCCCTCGATATCACCTCTTGGTGGGGTCGTATTGCTGCGAGTGCGGTTGTGGGCCGCATCACACGAGTCGAAGAGGTGATATCGAGGGATAACCTCATAATATCTCTTACTTGAGTTTCATGAGTCTGATGATTGAATTGCTAGATGCATGAAACTTAAGTAACAAATGTTATTACTTTGTGCTTTAAGTATTTTTGTGCAATATTTATGACGCTCGGCTTTACGAGTTGAGCACTGTTATTTCCCACGACGACATCTGTATAATTATATATATATATGTGACAGTCACCAGTAGAAATCGAATATTATGTCACTTGTTCCAAACGGAGATAGAGCGCGCTGAACATTCGTATGCGTACGTACGTACGCGTGTACTGTAAGTGAGCACATGTCTAGCAAGTGAGCACATGTCTGGGATGGTAGATGATCAAATACGCAAGTAGTCCTTCTTTCCGTTGTTGAGATAATTTCAAAAATGTCAAAAAATGTAGCACTAGTATGTTTTGAACGTTAATAAAAAATGGAAAGTAAAGGAGAAGTTCCGCATTGCACGTAGTTGAAACAAGCAGAGGTCGTAGTTCAGGTCATGTCATTATGTGCCCCGGAAGTTTTACAACATGTCAACCTTCAGTCACGGACCTCGAGTCATCGGATATGTACGGAATGGCATGGCCTTTTGGCATGGACTGAATAGGTACGTATATTTAATCAGTTAATAGTAATTTGCAACAGCCAACAATAAACTGAAAACAAGACCGGGTGAAATTCAGGTAGCCTTTGCTGAAACACGTTCTCGATTATCGAGTCGATATGTTCGATTCGCGTAATTGATTTTGTAAAAGCTGAGCCACTTTCCAAGATCAATTGCCGTCAAACACATGTAATCATGTCTCTTACGGAACACAAATTTAATGAACACAAATTTAATATATTGTTGACTTCAAGGAAGAAAATGAGCGAGATTTGGCTGAGTTTTCGCATCATGGTCATACAGCTATCGAACCCACACGTCAAAGGAAGGTGACAGCAGTATTGAACAGTCCGACACACATTCGCTCGGCTCGGATTTTTTGTGTACATCATACATGTAATATGTGAAGACGTCCCAAATCATGTTTAAAAGTGGTTGAAGGCTGCTATCGTTATGAATTATTTTTTCAGTATGTCGAGTACCTAGCTATGAAATTCATAACTTTGAAAATAGACCGATTTCACTTCATTTTGACGACATGCCGACTCGGTGCGTGGCGCGCCCATTGACTACTCGCTTGGATGATTGACATTCGATGCGTGTCGACCCAATTTATTTTCGATAATTTGTATCACTATGTGTTTTCGCTTAGCTTTGTTTTCTTTCAGGTTAGATAATGGTTGCCATGGGATGATCCAGTCCGAGAGTATATAGACCAGTGGGCCTCTATTTGCAGTTTGTGTTGTCAAGATGATGTTGACGTGATTTAACAGACCATCACTGCAGTCTATAACGTGAGTATACTTGTCTGTGTTTGTACAGCTGATAATATTATTGGGGGCTAGAGTTTTGTTTCAACTAGTAGTACTTCTCATTATTCAGACTTAAAAAAATCTGTTTGTATTGGCTACTGCCTTTGCATTCAGTTCATAAGACAGCCTGGGTTTATTTGTATGTTGTTTGCAGTTAATTCATAAAAAGTGACTTGATCAGAAAGTGAACTAAAATAATAGAAAGATTTTGAAACACTAAAAATGTAAAATCAATTATGTCACTGTTTTGTTTTGATAACTGGCATGCAGATAAGTTCTGTTGTGGTAGAGCATGTGTTCAGATTTTCTGTGGATGATGAAATATTTTATTAGATTTTGGTCATGTTCCTTTTTTTACTGTCAGAAAACCTTGTTCAAAATTTCTACTTCATGAATTGATTGACTGCATTCTAGAACATTTATGCCCAGCTTGGACTTACAACAGTAATTTGATAGCTAGCTGAATTACTGTACAATTACCTTATCACTTTAGTTCAATCTTACAGTTGTAGCATGCTAGCAGGCTACACCTACCTATTTGGCGTAGAAAATTCTCATCAAGATTTGATTGCAAAACCTTTGACTGTTCTTAAATCCTAAAAACTTATTGTTATTTACTAATCAATTTCTTTTCATTCTTTCAGGTTTAAGTGCCATGTGTATAAATTGAAATTGATTATTCTGATGCCAACATAGTTTTCCATGGCTGCCTGAAATCCTTGCTGTCCACATTTAAAGTAAGTGTCGTTGTTGTATATAAATGTCATGTCACAAAGGTCTGCATTGTTGATTATTATATATCAGAATTCGTACACCTGCATAAACCTATGGGAATAAGTGCCCTCACATCTGCAGTTTCTTCCACATCACACCTGGCATGTTGCTCATATTTGGATGTACAAGTACTGTTTTTAGCTCATATTTGGTTTTATATATAAATACCAAAAAGAGCTTATATGATGAGTCGGTGGCATCTGTATGTCTGTATATTTGTGGGTATGTATGTGCGGATGTATGTCCGTCACACACAAAGGCTCCCATACCGCCAAAGCTACCGTCTCAGTATTTGGTGTACAGGTAGATGTAGGGGTTGAGATGTGAATTTGTTCAAATGAACACGTCAATGTCAAAAATGTGCAAATGAGGTAAGAAAAAGGAAATCCTGCAAATATGCAGGAGTGGTGCTAGTGAACTGAATTAGCCCTCACATCTGAATAAGAGGATTTTGACCTTTAACCTATTTGTATGCAGGGTACCTATTATGTTTGGGAGTGGTAGCAGTAGCTGAAACAGCTAATTGGTCATTGCCTGTCATCGTTTATGAACTTGACATATTAACAGATCTGCTGAAACCATGGATGTCTATTTTTGTACATCCATGGTTGAAAGATTCTCTGCTATGCATGTTGCTAAAGTTGACCTTCAGTACCTAAAGTTTCAGACCTTTTTTACTTTTGTCATTCTTAATTTTCTGGTTTAAATATTTCTTGTTGTTTTTCTGGTTGTACTGTGCAGAAATTGTCATAACATCAACGTATAATTTTCCGCACTGAACAGATAGAAATAACACTTATTGTTGATCTTTAGTATGTACCAATTCGGATCAAATTTGAGTGACACCGTATAATTTCGGTATTGTTAATTTATTTAACAATGCGGAATCACATGCAGCCAAATCTATTTCAAAACACAGCTTGCACAGTCCTTGGATCACAGAAATTAATCAGAAAAGTTTATTGTGGTGATAACATTAATTAATCATCCAATTATGAAAGTGCAAGGATTAATGAGGAATTAAAAGCATATTACAATGTACCTGTATCTTCTTGAATTTTTAATATGATTTCAAATCAAAAGTCACTCAAGCCAAAGTTCTTTCCAGTTTGGCCACAGAAAGTTTTCAAATATTGGTAAAGAACATACAATTTAGGTTTTTAACAATAATTTTTGGCTTGCAAGCCAAATATGACCGCCATCAGTGAGAACACATAATTATGCTCTTGAATTTGATAGACCAAGTCAATTGCTAAGGAATGATTAAGGGTTAAGTAACATTTTAGATATAATATGACTTACTGACATTAATGCAAAATATATCGTCAAAAATGGACGATGTATTTTGGCAAGAAAAGTACAAATTACAGAAAATTTCAAACAAATGTAGTTGTATTTCTATCAGTTTGAAATGAGATTTGATGCAGAACACACATTTTAGGTTAGTTTTGACACAGCGGACCATTTTCAGCCAATACTGTATTTCTAATATGAGCCACACTGAAACGGTAATGCTGCTATAAGAAAAAGACCTTTGCACTTGCTATCTGCCATTATGCTGTGTACTTCTTCCATTTATGTCTATAGTAGTTTCAGTGACAATTGTCCCTTTTTAGGGTCTATGGATAGACCAAGTCTGTTGTCAATGAATGATAAAGTAGCATTTTAGATATACATGTGATAGGACAGGGAATGCAAAACATATCTTCAGTGGAGACAAATTACTGAAAAATTTTGAACCTAAGTGCATGACAAGATACAGCTGGATATCGCTTACTCACATATTAATTAGGTGTAATTAAGTTGTAATATTTTATTCCCAAATTTACCTTTTAGTCATAAACGTTGTATACATTTTAATCCCTAGGGATGTTGACACAATTTTTTTTACTCAAACTATCCACAAACTTTTTGGGGCAATTTTTTAACTGTCACCTTAAATAACCTATAGTATATATGGACCATATATGTGTTTTGAGACAGTATTGAAGATTGTGATCATAATGTAGTCAGATGGTAATAAAATATGATGTAGAACATATATTTCAGGTTATTTTTGACATAGCAGACCATTTTCAGCAAATATTTCCAATATGAGCCACACTGAAAAGGTTATGCTGCCAAAAGAACAGCCCTTTGCACTTGATATCTGGTGTTATGCTGTGTATCTCCTGCACATATCTGTAATGTTTAGTATTATCATAATTGTGAGTTAACATCGGACCCGGAATGGCCTGCCATACCCCTTGGGCTCCAAAATACATATCAGGGCCATACATATTATTTGTACTGTGTGTGTTAATCCAATGCATCTTTGGATCATGGTTCCAAACACAATGACAGGTGCAAGCACAGAACCTTTTACTTGATGTTTACACTTCAGCAGTGTAATTTCATTCAGGAGATTGGTGTGATACATTGAATGACACCAGACATTTGGTAAACAGATTTATACACCTGGACAATACTTATATCTCATAGAGTCAAATTGGACACAATTCCAGATTAGCATTTCTGTAACAGGGTATCATCTAGTGATTGAAGCTCTCACTGTACATAATGTTTATTTGAAGAGATGTCAACTAACTGAACCAACACTAGCTAATGAACTGATCAACTTAGGCAGCTAATCATTGCATACTTTATTTGTCAGTTTGATATTTCCAATACAGCTAAAAAAAATGATTTTATTTTGTTCTTATATTTCAGTATGTCACAAGAAGAATCCCAGTGCTCCAGCTACAAGAGTTCACAAGATTCAGACCATGTCTGTGTTCACTCCATAGATTGCAGAAAATGGTTTCCATGGAAATGTAAATTATTATAGAGTTTCATTGAAAAGTTTATCCACTAGCATGGGATGTATACAGTGACTGTCTTCACATGTGGACTTGTGATAATATGAAGGCATTGGACTTTTTGACATGAACCCATATCTGTATTCGCTCTATGGATACTGTTGCAGTAAAATAGTTTCCATGGAAATGTAAAATTGTTTCCATGGAAATGTAAAATTATAAGAGATAAGTTGTAAGTTTGTCCACTGATATGGGATGTATACAGTGACTGTCTTTTTCACATGTGGACTTGTGATAATGATATGAAAGCATTGGACATTTTGACCTGAACCCATGTCTGTATTCGCTTCACGGATGATGTTGCAGAAAATTGGTTTCCATGGAAATGTAAAATTGTCATGAAGCTCAGTTGAAAAATTTGTCCACTAGTCTCTAGTATAATAATAAGCATTGTATGTTTTTAACCTGAACCCATGACAGTGGTACATAATTATTTAATTTTCAAGGCTGTTTTTGCTGCAATGCCATATGTTCTGTTGCGAAAATTACTTTCCATTTTGAAATCTCAAAGAAGTCTCTTAAGAATATAAGACCGGTAAAATTGAAAGTGTTGTCATTTCTCTAAATTGTTGAGTTTCAGATTCTTCTTTGAAAATATTATCAAAATGCGTAATAATACATGAGGGTCATTGCGCTCGTTTCTTTAGATACAAGACCATGAATTTCAACATTTATGAGAAAAAATGCTGAGTGATCATTTTTTAACCCATGCTTTTTCTATGGACAAAATCATTCAATGCTGTTTATCTCAAGCTTAAGTGCGATGACATGCAATTTTATTTTATCACTATTATTTATTTCTTGTGACTGACCTTTTCTGCAAATTTTCATGAAAATGACAATAGTGCAAGTTTATTAAACCAGCAATTCTAAATGTAATCCTGTGAGAAGGGGTACATTCCACATGCTCAATGCTCGTACATCAACTCTTTTCTTATTCCCATTTGAAAATGGTTACCATGGAAACCAATTCTAAATAGAAATCCATCAATCTTAATTTTTTTGTGTCAGTACAAGTAAAACATTCTTTGTGTTATAGTAATTCTATAACTGTAAATGCAACTTTGCTATTGCCAATCAATTTACATGTCTCTCAGTGCAGAATGTGTGGCTGAAGATGTACCAGTACTGTACAGTGTAGTGATGTGAATGTAAATGCTTCTGTATGGCTTTTTCAATGGCAAATTTTATGTGGAAGTTAATGGAATAAAACTCTGAAACTTTGCACAAACAATATTTGGTTAGTGTTCTTTCCATTTGTGTTAAAAACTCTATTTTGATAAAAGTGACATAACATTTGATTTCTACTGGTGACTGTCACATATATATATATATATATATATATATATATATATATATATATATAATATATATATATATATATATATATATATATATATATATATATATAATTAAAATCAAATACACCGTAACTCAATGTTAAGTGACTATTATACAGTTCCATGCAGCTGCATTGCATGTTGCCGACTGTGTACACAGCCCCGATTATGAGTTGCTGTGAAAAATTTTCTACAGTAATACTTTTGAAAGTAATTTCCAAATCATCCTATGATTCTTCTTTTGGATTTTGGTTATTCATCCGCTAATTGAAACGTAAATATAAAGGATACATTTGCCGGTACTGATACTTGAATAAACATACCTGTTACTGTCACTGTAAAAGAACAAGAGGCTTGGTTCCCGGATGAATCTCTTGCTTCACATAACACTACATTTACACCAATCAAGAATTCATTCCATAGGTCAGAGCTGCAAGACACGTCAAAGCAACCAGAATTGTCGACTGCTATGGCAGTTGGCCAAGTCACAGATGCTGATGCTTGTCCAGGGTCAGTACTTTGTGTTTGATTCGACGGACACTCAATCGTGGGAATTTCATCATCTGTTTGCCACAAAATCATGAGTTACCCGTGATAAATGACATTAAATGTTGAGTGGTTTCTTAACACCAAAAAAATGACATAATGTAAATACGAATTCAATTCAAATGAAACGCATTTTTCAATCGCAAACGTTCAGTCATTCTAATAAATTTCTTTCCGGAAATTTCAACTTTATTCGAACGCCATTTACATAATTTTATGGTATTGAGTACTGGATATAAACCTGTACTGCCATCAGTTTATGTCCTGATATCAATCGATAGCATATTTTGAAAATCATTTTCGTAAGGACGCCTCCAATGTCTGCTTGTTTACAGCCTATTAAAATATCCAATTATTAGAAAAACATTTCCGAAAATTGTGGTGTATTTTCGATAATGTGCCCTGACAATATTTCACGAGCTCACTTTTATGTTGAACATAATTTTTGTGTGTAACGTACCTTGTGCTAGTAAAGGGCACGGCACTTCGAGTGCATTGTGTATGACTGAAAACATAAGCAAAACGTTCATTTTGTTAAGTTGCTTTTCTGATGAATAATAAGTTTGCAAATGGTCATGTTTGTTCACGTTTCTTCGTCATATTAAACGCAAAACGGAATGTGTATGTACATGAAAATGATATAACACAATTGGAACTAATTAGGGATAATTGGATCATCATATTATTAAAATTTCGAAAAAGTGCTTGGTTTCATATAGCTGAATGTTGCAATATTACAAATTACTCATAAAAAGTGTATCACTTAAAAAGAAAAGCAGATGAGCTTTCATTTGCAGCTTAAAACAACCTTACTTCACTATCCAATTATCCAAATTAGTTCCAATCGTGTTATATGGACAGTGACAGTACGTATATAGGCGGAGAAGGGACACAACCAGGCAATATGTGACATCGATGTATAAGAAACAAGAGGAGTTATCTTTGGAGACTTTTAACCGATACTCTCGTTTGCTATTCTCCGATGTTAAACGGTAAGAAATGGTGGATAATCCGGGTATAGAGAGCAGACTCTTAGTTGGTAAAGGTAACTGGTTAAGGGCGTACAGAATGATAAATGTGGCCAACAAAGAGGAAACGTGTTGAAATGAAAGCAAGTTGCCAACTCCATGGATATCGGATCGTCTCGGGAAACAGCGATTGTTTCACACAGGACTTAGGTCGACTATAAAAAATGCGCAACAGTATCGATGGTGCGAAGCACCTAAACGAGACGCAAATTGGTTGATAGCCACCATAACAATAAATGTTAAATTACGAGTGTTCGACTCCGATGTAAAAGTAAAGACACTGGGATCTCAACAGTAAACTTTAGGACTGGGACGAGGTTTGGATATCATCCGTAGAGAAGAACAACTTAGACCACCGACAACGTGGCCTCGGAAAATGGACAGAACAGCATAAAGTAGACAACGCAGATATAATATCGAAGTTCGAAGCATCAAGGATTCTGTCCACGGTAACAAAGGATGAGCTCGCATACAGCACGAGAGCAGCCGAGCCGTCAAGACAAGACCCTCACATCATATCGTGGTTCAGTGCCTGCGTGTACTACGAACATTATTTTCACCAGTGATGCATTGCATCCTGCGGCCGTATTTTCACCAGCGAATCGAGTGAAAATACAGCAATGATATACCGCATCACGAATGACGATAACTTTCGTACCAATGTCAAGGCAAGGTCATGGAGCTCTGTTATTATCACATATAAATTTCACACGTTGAACAAGCAATTGTGGGAGTTATTCGCCCCTCAGCTGGTACATTCAAACAACGTCACATCAGCCTCTAAAAACTTGGTATTATTCAGCCACATGGTGTTAAGGATTGCGGTCGGAGTGTGTGTACCTAGTTGACCTGCTTCCCTCATTGTTCTTTCATGGACGTCTGTCACAGTCCAGCCCTTTATGGGCAAGTTGCCTTTCCAACAGCTTTAATTTGTTTTATCTTAGCAGCGAGGGCTTCCCTACTCTTTCGGAACTGCTCATCTCCTGTAATTACAGGGCAAGTTGGACCAGGAGAATTTCGTGCACACCTGTACGATAAAATGTGACCCTCCCCTATCCTTCTGTCTAAAATGGGCCCTCCCCTTGTCCGACATTCTAAAACTTGACCCTCCCCCAACCACTGCGGTATTTCCACAGGAATAAGTGAAACAGTATCAGCTAATTTACATAAAAATTGGTTCAATTGTTATTTTAGGGACGAATTAGAGAGGGGAGACGTTTTTGGAGGAACAGTCGCAATTTATCACACAAGAAGTTATGAAGAGATACAGTATTTCATACATTTGAGGGAGATCACCATATTTTGTGCCACTATTAGAAGGCAAAATGTGGCTGATTTAGTGCTTCATCCAAAAATATCAAATCATAATACATGTAGTCTATCAGGCAAATTATTGACAATTTTCCCCCACAAAACATGCTATATCTGTATATTATATATGTTTGATAATGTATTCAAATGTACTTTGCTTGAATTGGGAAGTAAAATGTGCATTTGTATGCAAGAAATTGATCTCTGAATTTCCCCTAAAAAGTTGGTTCACTAACCATGGCGGTCTATGACGAAACTATGAATAATTTTTTCCAATACAAAACTAGGTAAATCTGTGCATGTATGTGCGCTTGATTATTTATATTAATGTTTTTGATCAAACTAGAATGGTTATAAGTCCACGGTTGTGCAAGAAATTGGATTCTGGAATTTCACTCAAAAGTTGATTTACTGTACATAGTAGTCTATGAGAGAACTATGCACAATTTTTCCAACATGAAACCAACAATATCTTTGCATTTATGTACATTTGATAATTGATATACACTTTTTCACCTGTTGCGTATGTTTTTGTCGCTTGTCTTTTATCAGTTTTAACTGTTCAAGGTGTTTAATGTAGGATACCACTGCATCCTATTTGCTGTGAAACTTATGGATAATGTGTACGTATTTTGTTGGTGATTTCCTATTCAGGAAATATCACACGGACAATCAAAGTTTTGTCCATAAAATCAGCTTCTGTCAAAAGTGACCTCCCCCAAAGATAGATTTATAAAAAGTGACCCTCCCCCTTGAACTGTTTTCTAAAAAGTGACCCCTCCCCCAATGCCCCCGACCCACCCCTCTCTGTAATTGCTGAAGGCTCCCTAACTTGAGAGTTGAACCCGCTTCGTATTCCTGTCCACTTTTCTTGCGTACGCTTAGAAAAAAATGGGCAAGTAATTGATCCAACTCAGGTGGTGATATGTTGAGAACTTGGCGAGTTTCTTGTGTCATGGTGTGAAGCCATTGTTTGAAAGCTGCTTCTTCCTTTACTTCCTTTGCATTTCCGTGTTTTGGTTTTCGCAGCTCCAACTAGGACGTCGACATCAGTTGTGTTGACAAGGGCATATCTTCCTGCTCGCGCAGGCTTAGACGGCACTGTCAACAATGCTTCCGTCACCGAATCTTTCAAATACACTTGTTTCTCCGCGTCGCAAGGTGTTTCCATCGTGTCTCGGTAATAAAGTATTGACAACTTTACAAGTTGGTTTTAATAATATCAATTTAATTTAGTATAAAGTAGTCTGCCAACTTTGATACTCCTTTGCATAATCTAACGTGAAAATACCAAAATATTATTGAATTGCCAAGTGACTAATTTGCACAGCTTTTTCATTGCTTATGACATTCTCCCTTCAATCGGTAAGTAGGTTTTTAGCTGATTGACAAGGAGTTTATTGTTAAGTGTGGGAAGTATAGGAAGTCATCAATATAATATGCAATTAATAATGCCAAAAACTGAATTTGAAAAGGAACTATTTCTCTTATATGCAAATCACTCTGAGACAATACCAACATTATATGTTGGTGCACTAAAGAATAATCTGCAGCACATATGTAATACTGCGGAAAGTTTAACAGTATTAGAATCTAAATTGTTCAAAATATGGATCATTGAAAACAGAAACAGTTGGGTTGTAGATCTCGTCGAATTGAAAGCAATAATTGTGCAGATGATCGTGCTGTCTGCTATCCACCTGCTGCAGGTGGGTACCCAAAGAGAAAATGAGTGATGCCGCGTGCCGCTCGAATTGATTGCTTGTTCACGAAATATCCAACATTGGGGTCGAAATTTCTTCAGAAAACCTAAATATCGATTAAGGACTCAGAAAATCTCCCCATGCTCTGGCAAAACCTTCATCACATGCGTAAAGAATACAGGTAAGAAATTTCCTTTATTTTGTCAAGATCTGTTGTCGGCTGTGATAAGCATGAGAGTCATTCAGCCTAGCTGTTGTTCTGAAACGCACAACTGTACGAGTTCGCGACATTCTGTGGGCGTGTTCTGTCAGTTATAAATTAAATACGACGTCCGGTACATCAGTCAATTTTTATCAGTCAGGAAACAGACAGGAAAGAATAACATTTTCTATCGCGTCAAGGGAAAATGTCGTAAAACATGAGGTCGCCTACGCCATGATCACGACTATAGGTAAGCCTTGTTCGTATGTGTGAGGCAGCTACATTTCTATGTTGCCCTCTGTCATTGCTGTGTGGCAAAATAGGTCGATTTTCGTGTCTTATCAGTCATCTATTTAAAGTAGAACACACCTCGGGGACAGACATTCGGACTCTCGAACTGTTACAATTCTCTTCTGATATACCACATGTGGGGGTTCATTTTAAAGCTCTTGGTGAAAGAAAACGTTTTACCGGCTTAGTTTTGCGAAATTCGAAAAAAATTATTTTTCTTCATAGAGTTAACACAGGGATGACGGCCATTTTGAATTTCTAATATCGGTAAATCTTGGGTAATGTGTTTCTCTTGTATCAGAATTTGTACGATAACCCCCTTTTTTATTCTTGATTCTGAAAGAGAAAGATTGAAAGCTTCCTCGAGAAAAGTTAGAGGAAAAGTTTTAAGTCTTTCAATTTCGAGGAGCATACTACCTTAAAAACAAACATTCAATTTGCTCAACACTTAACTCAAACGCGCAAGAATTGTCACACAAAATTCATTAGTTGAAACAAGGTGATCACGTGTAGTTTCCTCTGGCTTTGCCAATCAAAAACTGTGTTATTACGGCCTGCCTTCTATTCGCCAAGGCGGAGTCACTATTACAGAGTCAAAACAGAATTATTTCCGTTGCATACCTGAAACATTCACTCGTTGACAAGTCCGAAGCTGGCCTTGAACTTTACCTGACTTAGTATAGTTGCAAGGCAAGATAATACTTCACGCTCTGTGAATTGGTCATTAAGTATTTTACTCAAGTTTGTGTCATTAATACAATAACTGCAGAGCTTTTCAAAGTGAAGTGATCAATTTTGCTTCTACTAGCGTAAAAAATCAACATCATATCCACTACTACCATAACAATTTCTCTGGTACATTTAAATATTAATACCAAGTCTCCAGATCAATTCGCAGAATTAAGAATTCTCAAAAACTGACCCGAACTCTGTGATGCAGCATCTTAAAGACGATTTCTAATAGAAATTCGATTCTTTTTCTTCTCTGTCTGAAATGTTTGCTCGCACCTCTGTGATCATTAACTTTGTCAGATGTAACCTATGTTGTAAAATTTTGTAATAAGTATCTGTACAAAGTTTTTTCTTCTCTATGATATGGCATATCAAATCATTATTGATGTAGGCCTAGATATATCAAGGTCTACATATTCTATGCAGACCATGACATATATGACTTTGATACTGATTTCAGAGGTGACAATGGCTAATTGGAGATCGCGGTAAGAACTTGTAATGACGTATAAACGTAAAGACGATGGGACCTTATTTGTGATAATTGGATCTTCACATTTCTCTAATTTCTCAAAAGTGTTAGGTGCCCTATAGCTGAATGTTGCAATATTACAAATTACTCATAAAAACAAGAGTGTAAATTTAAAAGAAAGCAGATGAGATTACATTTGCAGATTAAAAGGACATTACTTCACTATCCAATTATCAACTATCCAATTATCCCAAATTAGTTCCAATCGTGTTCGTAAGATATTGGTATGATTACTCCTAAAGGTAAAACAGTCATCTTTACTGCAAATATTTCCTCGGTTGTTTTTTTTAATTTTAGACTCAAACCCTTTTCTCTTCAAGGCAGGGTGTCGTCGGAACTCTGCTTAAAAGGTTGCAAGGGATACCAACGACCCGCGATATAAACAGCTTTATGTACGGTACGTTCGCGATTGATAAAAGTTAAAAACATGTTTGTAAATAAAGAATAACGTAAAATTTAAATTTTGCAGTTATGTTGACATAATGCATCTAGTAAATATCAGGTATAAAATACATTTTTGTTAAAAAGAAGTCCCACACGCGCAGTACCGATGACATCCACCTTTTAACGCTTTCGACAAGTTTTATTTCGTTTAGTGTATAAAAGGCCACTTACCACGTACATCGCCTCGCATATTGAGATATGCCGTATTCCAAGTGAACATGTCGCCACCAAAGAAGCAGCCACCAGCGACTTGAGCTATCTGGCTTGCAGTCAGGGCTGAGGACCACATGTTGAATCTTGTCAAATTGCCGATAAAATTCTGTTGAAATAGCCATGGTTGATATTGGCCCTGTCCCAAAACCAAGATTCCACCACCATTTAGAGTCTCACCAGACCGTAAACCGTCACCAGCTTCATTTAAGATGCCGTTGTCATAGAATTTCCAGACACCTCCAGATGAAGACCAAGAAAGGCACACGTGATGCCAACTATCGTCATTTACTGTAAAGTTTGCTACGCATGAGTCAGACTTTACGGTAGCTCTCAGAGACTGTACATCGAGCAATTCAAATTCGTTGTAGTCATGCCTACTTGCATAAGACACAAGTGTTGTGTTCATTGTTCCTGTTGTTTTGACCCAGACACAAACAGTCATCTCATGTAGATCCGGTATTCGCGTCGGAACAAAAACTGACGGGTAGCTGCCGAAGAAGTCAAGTATGTCGCATTGATCTGGGGAAACAATATGATACAAGGTTATAATATACAGTATGTTATCAAATTTAGTAGTTCCATGACAAGGTTTCATAAAGTATGTTGTCAAATGTACTAGCTCTACAACATTATATGTAGTGGTAAAAGATAATGTATGTGTATTGGAAAGAATCGTGCAAAGCCATACTCTCTATCATATGTCCCTAATCCTGCATGACATCATGAGTGGAAAATGATAGGGATTTAGCAGAGCTCTTTTGTACGGTGATGTATTCGCTAGCTGAATATACTTTGTGAATTCAAATCTGATCGAGAATATACTGAGTTAGTTTTCGAAATTTGCTCGCTCAGCATAATGACCATTGTGCTATTTCCCCGATTGACGATCATCGATTCATCCTGCGCAAGCAATTGCATACATGTAACAACCAACACGGGTATAACATTGTTTTATGTGATGCCACCCTGTTACAGCTGTTATTGTAATGATAGTTATGAGCGATTTAAATTTTCTAGCACTCTAGCGATGCGAGAAAATGTCCATATAGGGTCCAAACAACCTAGGCTTGAGCCCTATTGTTTTTACTCAAGTTTAGCTTTCCTTGCTCCTTCTTCAGTAACTCTTTGGTCGAACTTGAAACAAAAACAACTCAAGCTAAACTTTTGAAACTCACAAGGCCCTGATGACGCCGCTTTAAGCTTTTATTAATATTAATCATATTTACTTCCAAACGCTTGTTTAATATTACATATTAGTTCCAAACGTTTTTTTATACATTGATTTTTTCAACATAACAAACCACAATTAACGTCTGGCAGGTAGCATTTAGAAATATAAAGCGAAACATCGATGAGTTTGATGATGAAGCTACGACTTATTATTGGGGTGACGCCGTGTACTCCAAGAAATAAATCACAACGATCATGGTAAGATAGCGAAGGAGGGGGAGGAGAAAATTACTTCAGATGTGTCGCAAGGGTCCATTGATAACAATTATACAGGTGACAGTGCCAATTATTAGTAAGCATTTGTCACAATATGTGTTCCCGAACTGCTCAAAAAGGACTTTGTATCTGTCACGTAAATTATAAGGACAAGGAATTTATTCTGAAAAGACAGTCATTTCAACCAAGCACTTTTAGATCTAGAAAGATATGTAAACATGAAATACGCACAGGCACATGTTCAAAATGGAGGAAATCTCCATCTCTAATATGCTTGTACTTTTATCATACATGAATAATATATTTTCATCCGAAGTGTTTGAAATTATATGGAGCTCCTTGATTGACGTGCCGACCAAGCCAAGGACGGGTATCTTCACTAACATAGACTGAAGCAGCCCAAAAAACGCCAACTTCTCTGACTAACGATATCATAAACTTAAATATCTGCATTAAATTATTTTTGCATAAGCAAAGAAATAATTTTGCTCTGCTTTGACATATTAACTCATTTTTTCTCTACATTTTGATAAGAATTGTGACATTTCTTTGAACCAACAAAGAGTTATTTCATGATTACTTGTGATACATATAGTATTAGGATTTTGCAAAGTTTTCCACATACAATTAAGCAAAGTAAACCTAGCAGATTTCATTCTCTTCTCGAAGTTCATCTATAAATTCATGTACCTAAAATGAGAACGTTTGATTGAGTACTTTTGTATTGAGAAGTTCTTTACATTCGGTCTACAGAGAAGCAAAAGATTAAATGAATGAACACACACTTACAGGGAGTTGACATTTTCCCCCTCAGTGTGTGTTTGGCTTATTGGAACTTTTAGCAATTATCAAGACACTACAAGAATAGAAAAAATATACTTAGGAACCTCGAACCTACACATTGCGTCTTCTTGTGACGGGAGCCAGCTTTTCAAAACACCACTTTTTATTTGAAATCAGGAGATAAATTAAAATTCCGTAGGAAAGCTGAGGTAAAGGGAATGTTTAACAATTTACATTTTTTTCTAGTGTGGATTTTCAAATGAGTGCTTGGCAAAGATAGACATAGACCAGAGAGTTAAAAAGATTAATAACGTACGAAAGGTGGACGGATTAAAATCATGTTATTTTCAGGAAACGTTACCATATTCATGATATTTTGCTTCAACTTACCTGCGTGAGCTTGGCGCCCAAAAATGAGTGCCACCAGGATTATTGCTGGGAGGCTCATTGTAGTTGATAACCTGTCTGAAGATACTGGACGGGGCAATCGCGCAAAGTTACGGAGGTGGCATGGAGGTATACCAGCTTGATGATATATCAGCTTCCTCCGATCACTGTTTGAGGGAAACTGCAACACTTAAGGAGCATGCGTAAAGTGTTCATGTCGACAAATTGATTTATTTCCTCATAACAGGAAATGGATTATTGCAAATAAGTGGGCGTGTCGACTTAACCATTACGATCGAGGTGACGACTAACGTTACTTAGATAAATAGAATCTCACATCCCAAGGACGTGGGGTCAGCTTTTCTCACACGAGTTGGGGATATTTTGTCTGCGGCTCGTGTAAGACAAATTATCCCAAACCAGTGTGAGAAATCTGATTCCAGGTCCTTAGAGTGTGAGATTCTTTTTCTCACATGACCACCAATGAATTAAATTCACGATGGAAACTATTGAACGTTTCTCTGTACAGGCGACTATCTTACTTCGCAGTCATCTAGTGTTCCCAGTCACTGACGCGAACTCAGTGGCGAGTTCCACTGCCTATACTTCAACTATTTCTATGGACGAGATGTCCAACTGAAAAAAAAACAGCCATATGTTCCAAGTGGCCTATGTTCACCAATTATTTGGAAAATTCGACCATCTTTTGTTAGTCTGTCACCAACGACGTACAACATTATCCAAAATCGTGACAACGCTGTCGTCTGCCACTGTACTCTGAACTGCTTACTTTGTAGTTCCGGTTTGTGTTACTCATCATGCCATCGGATAATATTTTGCGCGTGGAACAAAAGCCTGTTTACAGCCCAATCAAAGCTCGTGTAGTACATACGATTGGGCGACGATTTGTGTGGAGTCGATTTTCCCACACCGTCGATCCCACATTCCCAGTGGCCAGGAATGGGGAAAATTCCGCTCTCAATTTTTTTTCAGCACTTTGCTGGTATGCAGTTCGTTGAGACTTTAGAAGCTCATGAAAGAAACAGGTTTTTGTTTATTATTTATTTGTTTGATTAATGTTTTGTTCTTTTGTTTGTTGTTTCGGTATGTGTATTTTTTTGTACAGAACTCGGACATACGGAATTGGTTTTGAATTTTGAATGTAAAATATCGATATTTTTTTTTGGGTTGCAAATACTCACAACCCTAGAGTGTCATTTATACGTTATATTAAGAATATTTTGAACGTCCTTCCGGGAAGTTTACGCAAAAATTAAAAACTGCCTGTTTCGAGGCGCGTGCTCCTGTATTTTTCTTGGCAGTTTTATGACTTAAAAAAACAAAGTGTACCATCAACGAAATTTCTTTCCAGCATCTCATGAGTTTTGAAAATGTAATTTAGCGAGTGAGAGAGCAGAAAAATTGATATCTTCTACGACATTTGAACAAAGACGACCGAAAAAAGAAGGGAAAATATTGTGGCCATTAAAAAGGTGACATAAATGTTTGTTTTTGTTGATGAAAAATGTCATTTATTTGACTGATTATATTGTCTTAAAGCTTTGGTATATTGTTGACATTATCCTAATAAAAATACTCAGCGAACGGTGGTGTTTTTACGAGCAAATGAGATGAAATCTCGCATAAACGTGGCAGAAGACAAGCAATTTCTGAGATAAATATTTTAACAGGACAACAGCTAAACGCTTGCTTCCTCTCAGCCAAAGGATTTGGGTATGCATTGATAGTATGTACAATTGTTTATAAACTATATTACTCGTTACATTATACGGCAACACTGACAGGTAACGATTAAGTTATATATCAATGCGCATTTGTAGTACAGATATTATAATTAATAATACAGAGGATATGCCAACTGGACAACATGCTTGATATACAACAATATATACACATATATATTTATTCTGTATCAAATGTGTCAAAAACGTTAATACCTATACACGTACGTATAGTAATAACATGCATAAGTACAGTGTACACTTTGTGTTCAGAGATCTGCATTATGTATACTCTTGATCTGTATGTTAACGTATTGAAATTTTCCATAAACAAGATATGCGTTACGTATACAATTAATATTGTGTCCCGTATACGTCAATATACGTAAAATATACTGAATGTATATCAAGCATTTTTTCCAGTGCCAATGACGTAATCCTCTTCTAAGGAGTTGTGATGGATCAAAACGTTTTATCACAGCAGGTTTTATCGATAAATTAGAACGCTTTTTAATTTTAGTTTTGTATGATGACACAATAGTCACATTATTATTGTTGAGCTCTTTGTATATGCCAAACAGAATCAAATTGCCCGCGCCCCGCCCTACAAATGGCAAGCCATGCATGTTACATGATAATAATAATCAAGTCTAGCAATTTTTCCTAGTGTGTGCGGACTACTTGATGCATAGATATAAATGGAAAGCAGGACGAGCAAATGGACACAGGGATGGGTGGATGAAAAATGGCATACTTGTAACTGATTGAGATATTTGACATGAGTTGGTAACTCGACTATTAGTCTAACAAGTCAGACGGGCATGAGATGCATAGATTCAGAAAGAATAGACAAACAGGCAGGAAAACACAAAGCGAGACAGAGAAAAGGTATAAAATAGACTAATTGCTTGTGTTGCTACCTTTATGGAACACAAGCACATATCGATATTTACATAGGTAAGCAAAAATTCAGATCAATATTCATACAAGCCAGACTTGATGACACAGTCCCCACTTATTAATGGGTACTTTGATTACAGGTCCTCAGAGAGGATAGAGTCCTCTTCATAGGCCTGTGATAAAAATACTTTGATACAGATGGCGCTCAATAGCCAAGAATGAGTTCAATGGTGATGAAAACATAAAACCAATGTAGGCCACTATCTTAAAGGTCATTAGATGAGTCAACTAGGAATTAGTCCACAGGATGTTGCACAACATTGTTTTCGTACTATCCTAACACTAACAGATTATCACCGGTACCATATTTCATAAAGTTTGATGCAGTATTTACAACACTATGAGATCAACATTTGTATCAAGTTTCATCAAATTTGACGTTGTATTTGTGGATATGTCACAATAATTCGGAAAGTGCATTACATATGCAATTACAAATTAATTAAAATGACACTGATAAATGTCTTTTTCACTGTTAAAGCAATGTGAGCTTAACATCTGTACCAAGTTTCTTGAAATTTGATGTAGTATTTCTCGACATATCAGCCTAATTACGAAACTTCAATAATTGACATGATACTGCTACATGACGTGAAACAAATTGACGAGCATATGTATGAAATAGGTCAATGTCCTTGTACCAACTTTGAATGATACTGGTGGAAATATGTCTGAGTTATGGCTCTTTACATGAAAATCGTAAAAAAATCGCCGCCACCAGTGATATTTGATCTTGCTGTTTAAAAAATCGACAGGTATATGTATGACAAAAGTCAATGTCCATTTACCAACTTTGAATAAAATCAGTTGAGACTTGCCAGAGTTATGGCTCTCGACATGAAAAAAAAAACCATAACAAAATTGCCACCTGGCAAGTGGCCATATCGGATCATATCGTGAAACAAATCGACGTACATATGTATAACATAAGTCAATGTCCTTGTACCAACTTTGAATAAATTCGCTTGATACATGTCTGAGTTATGGTTCAGGACATGAAAAAATCGTAAAAAAATGGCCACACGGCGGCCATATTGGATCGTATCACAAAACAAATCGATGTGCATATGTATGACATAGGTCAATGTCCTTGTACCAACTTTGAATAAAATCGGTTGAGATATGCCTGAGTTATGGTTCTGTACATGAAAAAATCATAACAAAATGGCCGCACGGCAGCCATATTGGATCGTATCACAAAACAAATCCACGTGCATATGTATGACATTAGTCAATCTCCTTGTACCAACTTTGAATAAATTTGCTTGATACATGTCTAAATTATGCTTCTGGACATGAAAAACGTAGCAAAATGGCCACACGGCGGCCATTTTTGATCGTATCATAAACAAATCGATGTGCATATGTATGACATAGGTCAATGTCCTTGTACCAACTTTGAATAAAATCGTTGAGATATGCCTGAGTTATGGTTTTTTACATGGAAAAATCGTAACAAAAAGCCGCACGGTAGCCATATTGGATCGTATCACAAAACAATTGACGTGCATATGTATGGCATATGTCAATGTCCTTGTGCCAACTTTGAATAAATCGGTTGAGATATGCCTGAGTTATGGCTCTGTACATAAAAAATCGTAATAAAATGGCCGCCTGGCAGCCATATTGGATTGTATCTCAAACAAATCGACGTACATCTGTATGACATATGAAGTAATCCTTGTACCAAGTTTGAATGAAATCGCTCCAGGCGTCTCTGAGATATCTGCGTGAACGGACGGACGGACGGACGGACGTTCAGACATGACCAAACCTATAAGTCCCCCCGGACGGTGTCCGTGGGGACTAACAAGGAACCAGACTGCACGAAACAAAGACAATATGTCCTAAAATGATTAAGTGCCATTTTAATTGATGATGTGGCTGTTTTGTTTTTGAGTTTGTCGGTGTTCCTATGAACTATTTTAGTATCACAGGCCGAAGAAACTATTTTGGTTCAGATACTCTAGATTTATAGCAACAAACGAAAATGCGGTGCCGTTCGTGGCAAAATAAAGGAAAATCGTTGAGTTGATGTTTGTTAAAATAACACAAATGTATGGAATGGATAAGCATTGAGAAACTCATCCATGACGTTATTTCCAAGGACATGAAAGGCCTGTAAAAACAACAAAACGGCAAATCCCAATTCGTACCCATAGTAGTTAAAGTATTGGTATAGCGTAAATTCAGGTTACCGTATTCCCGTACATTTTAGCTTCCTATGATTATCTGTTTCCAAGCGGGCAGATTCGGTTGTAAACATAATGCTACTAATCATGTTCATATCATAGATTTATAAATGCAATATTTTTGAAAGCTTTTAAACATTCTTCTTCATCAGTTTTTGATGCAAATTATAGAAACTGGCGTTTTAAACAATGCGGGGAATGGAAAGCCTTAATCCAGTCAGCCATTGACATCAACGTCAGTGCACGTACACAGGTAATCGACGGTGGTACAATGTGATGACATCAGCGCCCTTTCAAAACCATGCTACCGTGGACAAACATATTAATAATGCCCTCCAATTACTTAATTGGATATGTCGACAGATTGAGAATCATAACATACATGAGCATAATGATTTTGATCAAATGAACAGTTCTGACTATTAATAAGACTCTGCTTTCAGTAAAGAAACGTGTGGCCGCCTCTTAAAATGCCCTGATTAATTAATGAAAATCAATGTCGCATGCAACTTATGGTGAAAAGAGTAAAAGTTTACAACTCGTGTTGGATGTAACTTGTTTTCCAAACCTGCGCCATACAAACAGCTGTGAGTTGGTATACTCTTTCGCAATAGTTTTAGATGGTTATATCACCTCGAACGTTGGTCAAATCAGCAATTAATCGACAGAGAAAAACATTGTATTATTAGCGAGCATAACTGACTACTTGCAAGAGACTGAAGTGACGAGGTGAAGTTCATGGCTTTGTTGAATCATAATTATATTGACTTTTCGGTGTAAAAGTAAAAGATACCACTGAAGGGATACCGGCACGCAGACTTTCAGAATCTTTATCCAATTGGTCAAGACGGGATGCATCATACAAGTTAGAAATAACAGTCCCACGCGAGCAAGATACGTGTTTCATGCTATGCATAGGTTGTTTTACTGTGTGTGAGATATATATTATCGGAAAGAGCGTACGGCATTGTGTTTCAGCCCATTTTTTGTTAGATTTTTGTCTCAATGAACTATTCTTGATCGATCAGGGGCAACGCTCTATTCCATAGTATAGACGCGTAGGAAATAGAATATTTGCTCTGATGCAGGTATCAGTTACAAGTCATAAGTGACAGTTACATGTTTGTTGGAGTGTTCGAGCAGTGTGTTTACTCGCAGTCCTACCAGTTGACCCGGACGAAGTCATCCTTTAAGAAGTCGGCTGGTGTACATGTTGACGTTTGCTACAACCTCAGGTGAACAACGTTCATGTTTATGAAGTGAAAATACAGCTACTGTTCAATTTTTCAATTTCAAGTACACCAAGCTTCATGATTATTGTTTGATTTTTTTATCTGTCCTTCAGTTTTCCTCATAGGCCTAATTGTACTAAAGCTCAACATGATGGGGCTGGATGAATTTCATGGTGCATTGAATAGTGTTATCATGTTAACTTTTCGTACATATCCACTCTCAAAAAATAACATCGACACTTATTACTCTATCTGCTATCTAGAACGTACAAAATTTATTGCGTGATTACTAATTATCTGTTGTTCTTTGAAGGTCAGTGGTCATGAAAAAAATTTATGCCATTAGAGTAATAACTACACGTAAAATTGATTATCGGAGTTGCTTGACCCTAAACAAACTATTTCTATCATTAGGGATCATTGAAAGCGTGTCTTCATTGTTTTAAAGTATTGCCATCAATGCTTAACTGAACAAATACTCGACATTTTTATGTATTTTAACTTTCTACACATAAATCTAGGGGGCCTGAGTGTAAATGACTCAGTATTGCATGCAAGTTTATTCACTTTGGTATATCCGCTAGGGAGATATAGAAACGTTTCTACAAACCAGCGACGTTATTCGGTTACGACATCATCGGTAAGTGTTGGTTCATCTAGCTGCAAAAGCCGAAGCAAGAAAAGTTTGTATCTTGGTTCAGCTTTTGTTATATGTACATAATTAACGGTATTGGTTCCATTGCAATAGCTATTTATAAGTTTCCACACTTTCTCATGACGTAACATAAAACAACAAAATAGCACGATGCAACATTAAGGAATGGCATATGAACATCTCATTTGTCAACAATAACAACGTAACTTCGGTATATGACAGAGTTTTCACTGTAGAAAATATATCTCATCGTTCAATGACAGTCTATCATCACATAGACAGTTAATATATCTGATTATTATGAGGTTATTACGTAACACCACAAAGGATGCACATGGACAGCAGCGCAGTGTATCGCCCAACGCGAAGCAGAGGGCGGTGGCGGCGCCAATGTCCAAGTGCTGTTTTGCGGTATTTTCATGACAACTTTATTATTAAGTATTTTGCATTCGTAACTTGGGCAACAAATTGTCGTATTATTGACCGCCTGGGAGCAATGTCAACCATTTTCCTTCCGATTTATAACGCAGGTGTGGAGCGCTATACCTTTCACGCCAGAACATGGGTACCAGAATGCATAAATTCATGGTATGCAAATAATATTATAATAGGGAGAGCCTCCCTTTGAGATGCGGCCTTCATTGGCATCATGGCTGCCGTGCCGACCACAGTCTACGGATCACCTGAAATTTTTTGCTCTATTAACCCATAATCGTTGCTTTTCAAACAACCAAAAATCTTGTATAAGCATTTTGAAAAGTAATGGACCACCAGGTTCCTTGTTTGTGCAGTTTTATAGCAATAAAGTAAGTGACAATTATTTTCCCGTAGCTTTGTGGCCTGGTCCTTAGCAACGTCGTCACATAGGGAGATACGCATCTGTAGATTGATTGGCTAAGAAACAAGGGTTAATTAAAGGCTGTAAACCCAATTCAAACTCTGTATACATATTCATGAGTGGTTTTACCACGTTCTGTATGAATTGGAACTGTGTAGGACTATGTTAACGCGAACGACGCATGTGTAACTATGCGATAACCTCACCCCAGCTTTCAGCATACTCCACGCATTTGATACCCGGTGGTAAGATGTTAATGCTTTCATGAAGTTTACTGTTTATTATCTCGTGTATAAAGATTTTGTATACCTTTCTTTTGAAATTGTTGGGGTTATTGTCGATTAAAAGTGACGTGCAAACCCGGAAGTTGTTTGGCGTATAATAACTACACGGTGCATGTGTGTCGGCGAAGCCACCGACGCTACACAGACACGCCTGATACTGCGCATAGAGGGGCGTTTCGCCGGCAATTTTTCAGTAACTAGACCTCGAACACCAAAAATAATTGGTTACATAAAGTTATGCAGGTCTGGTTTTGGGAAAAATACCCAATTTGGGTCGTCAAAGACGTGTCAACGAAAACGACGCAATCGTTAAAGGGACCTTGCACTGGCCGCTGTCAAAAATAACATCGGGGATTCACGAAAAACTACTCAATAGAAGTCGATTTTTTCCTCCAGACTATGATAACACTTATTAGGAACGCATAGAACGAACAACTTGAAAATCTATGGAGCGCTTTAACGAAAATCTGTATTTTCCCACCACGGAGAAAACCGCCACGTCACTTGTGAGCGCTGGCTGTGCGTGTGGCCTCAATGTGCATGTGAATTAGACACCTATCTCTCAGCGTGTTTGGCATGCTTCCAAAAAGCCTGTACAGTACACGCAGAGAGGGCGAGTCATACATGTATTCTGGTAGACTGTCAACAGTCAAGTGTGCCTTTTCTTTGCTGTTATTGGTATAGTCTCTCGCATATATGCTAGGGAGCTCGGAAGCATGGTGTTGAAGACGCTAGCATGTCGCAGGCATGACTGCGAATGCTTCAAGCACGACGGAATTTCCCTTGTGTTTAGTCTTCGGCACAACCCCGGTGGTGGCAGTCCCCGGGTTGGTGGGTACCCATGCGCGTTACCAAATTCACGGAAAAGGGGGTGTTTTTCTTCAGTCATCTCGGAGATTTTAGGTCCGTGAAATCGAGAAAAAGGGGTACTTTTTCAGAGTAACCTCCGAGATTAGGGGTAGTCCTTTCATAATCTCCCTAGGACACTAAATCTGGTCTAGTCTCACTAAGGATAAGAAAGATGTTTGTGTATGAATGTGACTAAAATCAGGTGAGGACAAACATTTGTGATATATGTACATGTATACAAAGTAAACCTCCAGGGTTAACCCTGGAAGTCAACATACTAACCTCCTAGATTTTGAAAATAAGGGTATGTTTTTTACAGCTAATTTCTTCCAGATTTGCTACAAATAGGGGGTGTTTTTCTCAGAAATATTCTAGGAAAAGGGGAACTTTTCAAACTTGGGTAACAAGCATGGGTACCCACCAACCCGGGACTGCCACCGCCGGGGGCACAACGTGATTGGCTGCGGCATTCCCATCTCTCCCTGTGCTTTAGATTTCACTAATACTAGAAAAGAAAGACATAAGGGACTATCGACCATATAGTATATGGCACTCGTCCAATGAGTCCCTTTAAGGCGTTCAACAGTGAACGTGCAAGTGCAGTCGCAGAGTATGGGCCGCCTGGAAACGGTAAATCTTACGGAATAGGCGTTCCGTACAGCTCGTTGGCGCAAGCTAAATTCTATTGTTCTCGAGGGTATATATATATATAATTATTGTCGTTATGTGCAATCAGAATAAAGATTGACTACAGTTATTGAATTAAGTAATATTGTAAATTAACAGGCAATCTCTATCCTGTTATCGACAGTTTTATTACCAGTAACACGACGACAAATATCGTTAAGAAATATATAACATTCAGTTAAGTAATTATATCATGTATGTTTTTGCTGATCACAAAACAAGACACATTTTTCTAATAACAGTGTCTCAATGTATTTTACTAACTTAGTTGACAGCCATCAGAAGAAAGCATCTCCTCAAGCGAACGAGGTGAAACTTATCACAAATGAGACAAGTACTTTCTGAGTTATGATATTTTATTTCAAGAATAATAAGACACTCAACATAACTTGCTTTTTTCTCCATAATGATGCTATGTGCATGATGAAGTTGAACCACTTTGAATGGTTCTATCACCAGACCAGTGATTATAACTGTAGCATCACTTGCAGATAACCTTTCAGTAAATACGATTGGAACTAATTTGGCGTAATTGGATCGTAAAGTAATGTCGATTTAATCAACAAATGTTATCTCATCTGCTTTTCGTTTTATATTACGCACTTATTTTCATGAGTAATTTTTCAATATTGTAACATATTCAGCTTTATGGCACCTAACACTTTGGCACATTTGCAAAATATGAAAATCCAATGATCCTACATTAGTTGTAAACGCGTTAGTAATGCATCAAAGTGAAATTATTAATCTTATAACATTCGAACGAAAAATGACTTCCTACATGGATATCAGATGATGAGTATCTTAATTATTCCAGTTTCACATCTATGTGTAAAATAAATCAATATAGGGGACTTGCATGAGACAATACCATCGTGTAAGAACTACATCACCAATATTGATTAGAACTGAGAATATTTTTACCAAATGGTAATAAAAATTGGGATGGATAACCCCTAAATCAACGCCACATTGTCAACCATTTTCAATCTTGGCTTTTGGCCCAATTGGTACCGTACAGCGTCGCCTTCAGGAAAACCTGAATATCGAATCCGAATATGATATTTACGTCAATCTATGATAAATGTAATAAAATGGCGTTTTGCAGATGTTATCAACAAAACGCCCTTGTGCAAAGTGAGACGCCGTTAAGGTATGTGACTTGACCAGCGTCGTAATCCTTGGTATGACGACCCTCAATTGGAAAATAATGGATAATAACGACAGCAGAATAGTATTGCAATGCTCTGCTAACTTATATATTTGAAGTCTTTGCGTACATGCATGCATTGTTAAAAGTTTACTTTTATGTGTTGAATAATCCTTGCCGACATTGTTTTACATATTGGTGTGTTTCTTGGTGTTGGTATATACACCTGTAAAGCTTTTGTATCTAAAAGTCTTATTAATAATTTGTAAATTTTGTACACCGAAAGTACCTTCAACTAACCTGAAAGGGTCATAAACTTGGCCAATTAGCCATTTCACTCACAAGGATATCAATTTCAACATCTTCTATGATACGAAAGCATAAATTAATCTTCCTTAAGGAAGCCGTCTCTTTTTGTTGCATGTTACATGTAAAAATAATCGTAAAATCAAAAACTAGCCCATTCATAAAATCTTCAATTATAACTATAATGGAAATGTTACGTATTTCATAAAATACCACTAGAAATCACATCAACTACATCATAATAAATATATATATATGAATTTTCTCCAAATTTGAAAAGTATTTCGATGTAGACCATTTAAATACATTGATTGTATGCTTTCAATTGAATGTCATCATACTCGACAAGGACAGGCGGGTCAAGTCGCTTGACTTACATCGTAACCGGGTCAAGGACGTATGTAGTTTTGTTTTTCCTCATATAAATATATCGCATAGTGTTTCTTTATAACCGATTCGTGATGAACTGCTTAAATTAGTGATATTATAAAGCAAACCTTGATCAGTATCTACAATACATGATCGCACTATAAAATAATTCAAGTGAGAATTAAGTCATCATTTACATGATCATTCACTTAACAAACGACACATTTAGTATATGGTCTTTTAACAAAAAATCATTGCATTATTTTTAAATCTTCCAATGATCAATATTCCTCACCCTTCGAACTTTAATTTAAAAATGTGTCAAATTAACCTCATAAAAATAACATTACAATTTCTTCAGTCAATTTTGATAAATAGGTACATAAAGGAAGTGTATTAAATATGCAAATTAGCTAAGAATTGGTATGTTACACTCGATAAATTTCGGTTGGTTTGATTTAGATAATAGTCTTATTACCTAACCTAAAGACAAGAAAATTACTATTTTCATGTTACAATCACATATAGATTACATTTAGCAAAATATAGATAAACAAAACAGAACAAATCTCATTTTGACAAACCTACCTCAGAAATCCACTCAAATCCAGACTGTGTTTTATTTTTTAACTAAATGTAAACCAAATTCAATATGATGCAGTTTGTTATGCTCTGACATGTAACTACCGTAAGTAAAGCAAAGCATGAAAAAGTACCCAAAAAGTCTGATGAAATTCAGTGCCTTCAGCTCTGATGCGTAGCTTTATTGTTGAAATTATTGATATGCGTATGTTGCCTAACACTAAATGTATATGTTCTTTGTCGATTGAACGCTTAAGGTAGCACTTTGTGACAAAATTAGAGAATAATAGTGTATATGCGACCGAATTAATGGCGATAAGTACAGCTAACCCAACTGTTAGCTCAACGATATGTCAATATGATCCTCTATGGTCTCACAAATCCAAATAGGGTTCATATAAATCTAATCTAATTACAACACAATAATTAATTAAATAATCAATGAGCTTATATTCATTAAAACAAGATAAACAAACCGTACAAATAATATAATCATGGTCAACAATATAATTTTAGAGTCACATCAAATCAAGGAAAAACAGAAAGAAACACAAGTGCTGGGAGGAAAGGGATGACAAGGTCCACTTCTGTGGATGACATACACATCCCAGCAAATATTGTATCAGTTAGTCTAAAAGTGTTCACTTGTAATTATCTATGAATGATGTTACTTGTGATATACTAGGACATATATACGCTGAACGCGCACCAGAATGTATTCTGTTTCTTTGTGCCTCATGCCAGTTTTATTTACACATTTCTATTTCTTTGTCTTTCGTATTGTAGCCAGAGTATGTTTACTACAACTACTTCCACCAAAAGCTTAAGCTGAGACTGAATAAAGGGTTCGCCATGATTTCTGATGTGAAAGCTGTGAAGATAAACAAGAGTAAAATAAAAGTTACACAACTTGTTACGACATTGTGATTTTTAAATGTTGGGCATTTTATGTAGAAGTCCAAGTATTATGAGATTTTTCAAGAATAAGACATTTTGTGCAGCATACATTCCATGTCAAAAGTTCATAAGTGTAACTTAAGTTTTGTGTCTTTTTTACAACTCTCTCTCTCTCTCTCTCTCTCTCTCTCTCTCTCTCTTCTCTCTCTCTCTCTCTCTCTCTCTCTCTCTCTTCTCTCTCTCTCTCTCACCTTTTGGGAGAGCAATTTCGTACTCAGTCTGAAGAGAATGTGGTTAGATGGTTGCAGAGACATACAGTTGAAGTCATGTTTGATGTCGGTGATACCTGGAACGAAGGAGTGTAAATAGGTTTTGGCTGTAGGATTATGCTCATTTATTGCATTACATTTGTTTATATTCAATTCAACACTAAAACGTAGCCCATATAATCTGTCTGCGCGACTAATACTCCAATCAAAGTCAATGAAGTCAGTAATACAAACTTTTAAAATGATTTAGTAGTGATAGCTGTTTGATAATTAAACATTTCAGGTTAAAAGATGTGTAGTACTCCTTATTCGGTCAAATGTAAAGGATCTTCTTCATGTTCCACAATGCAGACTGAAAACTTATGGTGAAAGTGCCTTCTCGCGTGCTGCTCAACTTAACTGAATAATCTACCTTTAGAAATACGGCATTCTTCCAGTCTGGACAATTTCAAGAAGAACATCAAGACCCATCTCTTCGAAAGAGCCTACTGACACCTTGCCATAACTTTGTACAGCGCCATTGAACACTACTTTGTAGTGGATACTGGCGCTCTATAAATTCTTCTGATTGATTGATTGATATTTGAAATACCAAACGATATTGATCACAGTCCTACCCTATAAAAATAAACTAAAGGCAATAAATAATTATACCTTACAACCATCACTATGCCAGGCACCAGTTTGCTCGTCCATGTAATTACACGCAGTTTGTTTAACATCCATTGTCAAGTTCACATCATGTCCTACAAATTCATAGCAACAGGATATGTTACCCGATGTACTAACACAAATCCAAGGAAACACTATCCGCATGGGTTTACAAGGGATCATCAAGTTTTTTAAAAATATACGTTTTTTTTATGATCGATGCGGAAATGAAAGATATTATGATGTACCTCTATTTACGGGTGTACATGGAAAGCAGAAACCCAGTGCACAGTAAGTGAGGCTACCCACAATTCCCCTTGATTTGTACACTCAGACGTTTTTTGCTAAAGGCTTTTTCAATTTTATTAGTTTCTTAATAATTTTTAACTTATAATGTAAGTTCAGGATTATTTGTTAAAACTATGTTCCAAAATTATTATGTTTAAATTCAAGAGTAAATTGAATGAGAAGTCAATGTTTGGAGGTGCTAAAAATTGCACACTTGTCAAGATAAAGTTATCAGCAACTAAGATGGTCTCATCATACCACCTGTCAGACATGCAAATTTCCTTTGTTACGAACACTCAAAAAATCAATACCCTTTTTTTTGCTAACGCAGATGCAACTTATTCCCTTAGTTTCCTTGAAAATATTGTGTATGGCTGTCAAAAATCTCTGTCGACAAAATTACAAAATTGCTATCTCCTCAGCGGAAAAGGGGTTGATCTTCTCATTATTCACAGTGAGAAATCAGAAAATTGTGATTATCAGAACTATGTTGCCAGAATTTTGAAATATGGACCGAGTGGTTCTGTGTACAGAAGAAATTTGCTTCAGTTCAGTGAGTGATCTCCGTGTGTACAGATCATGGAGAATTGTGGGTAGCCTCACTTACTGTGCAATATCACGATCAGGCTTGGTCACAAATATTCAGATTAACGCGTCAACGTTTCTTAGTGGAGTTAACAAAAATAAATCAAAAGTTGCCCTTTGCACCATAAAACAATAAGTTTCTTATCAGCATACATATTGGCAAATTTCTTAGTGTCAAACAGCCTTCCGAAATGATGGCGAAAGTAGTGTTGCTGAGAATATGGCGGAATAAATTGACGACAAATGACATTATAGAAGTATTAATGTACCGGTTGGATATTGTATTCAAATTGCATGCAATCGTATAGTCCGTGTCGTGGCCACGAATGCAAATATCGTAGCTATCGGCGTCATAAAAGTTTATTCAACTAACTTACTCTCGGGAATGGTAAAAGTCAAATAGTATTCTCCGGTCTTGATAAAGTAGTCCTCGGGGATAAGTATTATTGAATGATTACCGCTGAACTGGACATCCTGGATGTACTGGTAACCGTGGTAATTATTCGAATAGGTAACCTCGTTATCGAATACGTAAGCCGTGGTATTAACGAAAAGTGGCGTTGGGCTTCTTAACATGATGATTACCGCGTGGTGCAACTTTAATACCTGCAAGGGCAATGAATGGAGTATTGAGAAGTAGATTCATTGAGAATCATACTAAAGTATGGAGCAACGGCGACTACGTGACTTTGGTAAGTTGTTTTCCAAAGATACTGGAGATACGGAGATATTTTGTTGTTAATGATGCACTTACTGCCAAGTGTTTACATGTTCTACCATCTAAACATTACCATGGCCTATTTCAGTGTTGTCGTTTTCGTAATCTATTATAAACATGTTCACAATAATACCTTCTTTATCTGTCTTAAAACAAGGAAAAAAATAATTGCGTTGCTTATTTATTTGGTGTATTAACTCTGAAAGAAGGACGCATAATGTTGAGATTCGCAAAAATGACCGAGAGAATGAAGTTAATCATTTCAAAGAAACTGATGATACAATATCCATACTTACATGCAAACACACAAAATACACAAACATACATACATGCATGCATACATACATGCATGCACGCACGCACGCATTTATACATACATACATACATACATACATACATACATACACACATACACACATACACACATACACTCATACATACATACATACATACATACATACATACATACATACATACATACATACATACATACATACATACATACATACATACATACATACATACATACATACATACATACATACATACACATACATACATACATACATACATACATACATACATACATACACTGCAAATTCTTCTGGATTGAAATTTCAGAGCACTGTCTAGTATTTATTCCATTAGGTTTGCGGGCAAGCTTATGTGTCTTTGAGCATGAAATACTGATTAATACCTTAACCAGAAAACTTATGGTTTGTGAAAGGCACTGACCAGAGGCGAAATTAATGGTTTGTATTCCATCCGACAAGATCACTGTGCAAAATTGGTCATCATTGGTTTGTTGACAAACTAAACCTATTCTATGATCTGGCGGGAATTTATTCCATTTTGAAATAGAGATTATTATCCACTGCAGCGGTTGATTTTTTGACCGTTTTCATGACATGCGGGATTGCCCCCTGGTTTGAAAACATAACAAGTGGAGCCACACTCGCAAAGTGCGAATAAAACTCATTTGGCGATTTTTATTTGATAGTCATTATATAGCCATGCATGCGAATTCAAATTTTCGACCCGAAAAAACGGTTTGGTTGGATCGATCACTCAATTGCGACCGCCTTTCTGCACTGTTACTTCCGGGTTCTGGAAGCGACACGATTACTCCGTTCAGAATGGTATTAGAATGCAAGGGTGAGCAAATGCACTACCCAGAGCTCCCTGGCTAGCTGATTTTACCGCCGGGCAAGTACTAATTGTTGGTGCCTACAAGCCCGACGGGTTAGCGTAGTTTAGGAGACTGAGTAGCAAAGTCATTCGGCATCTAACGCCATGGAGTAATGAGAACTGTATTGCCTCACGATAGCACAAAGCAAACATAGAGACGGTTTCCGAGCCCAACCAAACTGACAAAAAGTCTTCATCAAGGTTTGAATTCAAAGAGCGTATGCAGTTCCCGGATGAAGAGAAACCTAGCTCAGAGAAAATATAGTTTGAATTTAATCTTGGAAAAAAGACAAACAATCAATACGATTTAGCGTCAAGTGTTTACGTCAAAATTCAACTGATGTGGGTCTAGTACATGTATCATGCAGCGTAGCTGCAACAATTGTAGCCTTTAGAAGCCAATCCCCACCAACAACCAAGGCTACATTATTGCAGCTACATGCAGCGCAGTGAGAGCAGCATACGAAATTACAGACCTTTCAAAGATCAAAATGAAAACAATAGCAGCAATATTAGTTATAGTCACACTTAAATTTTTCGAATAAAAAATTCTTCATGTGGATCGTGCTGTGAGAGATGAATTCTCTTGTACCAAAAGAGTAAATAAACTTCTGTCGAGCTTGGTGGAGGCCGTATAACGCCGGGAACACACAGACCTGTACGCAGGGCTAAGTTCTTACCAGCGCGTATTTACTGCAATTGCAATTATGAAGCGCGTATTCGAAGTGCGGCGGAGAATGACGATGCCGATGGTACGTTGCTATGACTGCCGTGTACATGAGCGCGGTGGCTGGAATGGAACTTGCACGATTGCGCACATAGGGTCATATTTTAAGCGGAAAGACTTGCCACGTTTGCATGTCATTTCGAACTCCATAAGTGACACACTGAGGACGGAGGGGCGGAGGCACGAATATGTAAAGAGGGTAAGAGGTCAATACGTAGCCCAGTTTGCTTTCCACTGTTTGATACTTTTACCCCTGAAATCATCATGAGAAAATGTTCATATTTACGATAATGAGTGTAAACGTTCAGATGTGAATAAGATAGAGAAAAAATATGGTAATAACGTTACTTCATATTTTTGATCGCCATGTGTGGCCACAGGCGTTTGGCACATTGCTGGGATAATAATCGTATTTAATATGTAGAATGTCTATATACGACTTGATTATTCAATAAAAGAATCACCGTACGTGATATTAGTGTAGGCCTATAGGCCTACATGTTGACTGGCATTGTACCTATGGCTGCCTGGCTCGGGCCCGGCGAACGCACTGCATAATCATCAATGTGTAGAATGTCTACATGACTTCATCATTTATTAAAGAATAATGGTACGTGATATTACTTTACATGTCAGCTAGCTTAACCGAGCGGCTGTAGAGCTCTGCAGGGCTTGGGCCCGGCTTTTGCCCATTGTCCACTGCCGCACAGACAGGAAGTGAAGGTGAGAAAGTAATTCACAGCCCGATTTCATAAATCAGCGAAATTCACGAACTCTGAGCGTTTCCGGTGATAAAAACTGGTCAACGGTCAGATGGTTGCATAAACAATCGATCGACTGGCCTCTTTTGCCTAAAATCATACCTTACCCTATGCTACTGGCGAGAAATTGTCCTGAAATCGGCTGGGCACACCAACCCAGCGCCGGCCATTTTGAATGAGCTGCATGAAATGTACGCGTCCAATGAGAGAAGAGCAATGACGTCATCTGCCAAGGGTTGTATGCACAGGCGCATACATTAAATGCAGCTCATTCAAAATGGCCGGCGCTGGGTTGGTGTGCCCAGCCGATTTCAGGACAATTTCTTGCCAGTAGCATAGGGTAAGGTATGATTTTAGGCAAAGAGGCCAGTCGATCGATTCTTTATGCAACCATCTGACCGTTGACCAGTTTTTATCACCGGGAACGCTCAGAGTTCGTGAATTTCGCTGATTTATGAAATCGGGCTGTGAATTACTTTCTCACCTTCACTTCTCTGTCTGTGCAGCAGTGGACAATGGGCAAAAGCCGGCCCAAGTCCTGCAGAGCTCTACAGCCGCTCGGTTAAGCTAGCTGACATATAAAGTAATATCACGTACCATTATTCTTTAATAAATGATGAAGTCATGTAGACATTCTACACATTGATGATTATGCAGTGCGTTCGTCGGGCCCGAGCCAGGCAGCCATAGCCTAGGTACAATGCCAGTCAACATGTAGGCCTGTAGGCCTACACTAATATCACGTACGGTGATTCTTTTATTGAATAATCAAGTCGTATATAGACATTCTACATATTAAATACGATTATTATCCCAGCAATGTGCCAAACGCCTGTGTGTGTGGGAGCGTCTCATAACCTTTGACCCTGCATCCGCTTTCGTAAACATGATCAAGTACCATGAGTATAAGTGCGATGAACCGCGCCTTTCAGATGTTATTTCGCTTGCGGATGCCTCGGACGCAGGACAGTCACTGTGTTCTTCAAAACTATCCGCCCGCCCTTTGTACCCGGTATACGGTGAAGACAATGGCCAACTCTGGACCAAAAGCCCGCCTGTCGCTAACATGTCACAGGAAGAGCTTCAGCTGCATCTAAAGGACAACCGTTTCCCACAGACAGTTTTGAAAATTCTCAACGGTAAGTCACGATCGTCCGACCTCCATGACAGGCCCCACGGTCTTATTACAGTGTTCTCACTCTTGTTTCCTTAAATATTGGGTGTTTCATCATTTTATCGTCAACGCATAGGCAACTTGCAGCTGAACTTAACCGGGACTACAACATGATCTTAAACGTCTTCGAATCTGCTTTGTTATAAGCTTATATCTAACACATTTCATGTCACCGTTTTACATATCCATCGACATTGTGTAGCAGAGGCCATGACTAAGGTAATTCTGTGAAAGGAATTCATACATCATTTCACCACCACAGTAAGACAGACGGAGAGAAGATAAGTCGTGTTTTATGAGATACTAATTCATTTTGCCAAAAATTATTGTGTAGGTATGTTTATTTATGTGAGTAGAAGGCTAACAAAAATCAAATTCAACCTCGGCTAAACTTCAACTAGAAGGGATTTACCCGCCAACATTCTTTTTCGCACCGCTTGTGGTATCAAGTTACGATTGGGTTCGCATAAATGTGTGCCGTGTGTTTGATTTTCAAACGTCATTGCTATACTATACGTTTAACTATTTTCACGGCAGGAAATTTTCTGCGCAGCGGAAAAAACTTACAAGGTGATTATTCCTCAACAATTTCAGCTCTGCGGTCAGTAATGCAGAGCTGGGAGAGTGCTGAGAAATGTTATGGTAGAACATATGAAACCCTCTCACTGCTCATCACACAGATGTCCCTTGTTTACACTTCATTCTAATTCAGTCTCGCAAGATTTATCTGTAACCAATGAAAGGCATTTGCCCGTCTTTCTTACCCGCCAAAAGCGATTAAATTACTGCCAACGCAGTCATAAGGTTCAGTGTCTCACTCTCAGACTTCATGTGTTCAATCTTATTGGTCAACATGATAAAGCAAATTAAACTTGTTTCCTAATTTTATTTTTCTTTTGCAGATCAAATGATTGATGGGCCTGATTTTATTTCCTTACAATGGAATGACGTCAATAACCTCTAGGCTGAAGGGCCATTTTGCAGTTCATAGAGAAAGTTAAGTTAAGGTTTAATTCCTTTCTCACCATAGCAATGTATTATACAGTGTATTCTGTGAGTGTCTTCTATCAAATGAATAATCTTCTCAGAGATGATAGGCCACCCTATCTTTAAAATCCAATATTTACAGTATACTGTAACAGCTATCATAATTGATCATGCTAAACTAACCTATTTTGTGTTTAATCCAAGTTGATCATAAATTTATATGCAAATAATCAAACTTTATATTTGAAATATCAAAAAACTATATCATACAGAGAATTTTGTAATTTTGTGATGTTCACATTTGCCTAATTAGCTCCGCTGTCATGAGCTTTTTTTTTGGTTTGCATACAAGTGATACACAATTGCACAATATGGATGAGAACTTTTAAAAAACCAGGTGGACCCAGTGTTCAAAATTGTGTCAGTGTGAAAACCAACTACATGTCATGATACATTGTGTTCATTAATATTTACCATTTTCAGTATCAAACAATGAATGCCATCAACTTTATTTCCTATTTTCTAAAAGGGTTTCCCAAATTATTATGGAAAGATAGTTTGTAAAGATACGAAGAAGCAAACACAATTTCACAATATGGATGAGAACTTTTAAAAAAACAGGTGGACCCAGTGTTCAAAATTGTGTCAGTGTGAAAACCAACTGCATGTCATGATACTGTGTGTAGGTGTGTGTATGTGCAGTGTGTCTCAAAGCGTAGCTGCCTATGGCACTTGTCACCGGAATGCACTTTTTTTAAATAGAGTCGCTGCCAGTGAAAATAGTGTTCAATAGGATTGCACGCGATGTGTAAGTTTTTGGCTGTGTTGTGCGTGCAATGTATGTTATCCTATGTTTTGGTTTTACACCTGCCTATGCATCAATTACATTCACAATCCATAAGGAACGATGGCATTACACAAATATGTTCACATATCCTCAATGTCAAATTATCTTCAGTTTCAAAGTAGCTGGATTCAATCTCAACTGAAAACTTATTTAATTTCGCACACCTTGTGTTCATGAATGTTTACCATTTTCAGTATCCAAACTGTGAATGCCGTCAACTTTATTTTCTATTTTCTAAAATGGTTTCCCGATTGATAATGGAAAGATAGTTTGTAAAGATAGGAAGAAGCGAAGGAGGAGAATAAGACATATAAATAATAATTAATTTTGTATTACACATTGTAATATGTTTTTCACTCACACAGCACTCTATCCTGTAGTCACTTCCTTCAGTAGTGAACCATAGAGTTTAAATTAAGGTAGTACAAACCACAAATTCAAAAGCATACATTTTCCCCAAACTTTTCTTCAGGAAACATTTCACTATACATACTTCAGTGCCAGGGGCCTCCATGGCAAGCTTGGTAAACATTTTACATACTGTTAAGATTCAAACAAGCCATCATTTGCGTATGAAGTTTGTGGGGGAAATTACATGTCAACTTTCAATGTTACGAAAATATGTATGGCGAAATCTTCTTTTTCTCCATGAATATCATTATGATTGCTCATTAGTGATGAACTAGCGAATGTTTCAGAGTCCAAATACCTGAGCAAGAGGTACATACTATGTATTTCAAGATCCAACATCTTTTCTCTGTACAGATTGTAGAGGATATGATATACATCATCCAGCAAAATCCAAATTCACCACAAGTAACCAGAGATGAGCTTCAGGCTGATTGGAAAACAATTGAAGACAGTCTCATCACGTATGGCTTGTTACAAAACATTGATGCCAAAGGTAAATCTTGTTGCCAGGTATTACAAGCATGAAAAACGGGCATAATATGATAGACAGCAAAGCAATGACACGTAAATTGCTATTCTGGTACCTTAATGGAAGTTTCACAAACAATGTACACATAAATGAATAGACACTACTCCAAGGTCTCTGTTTTTAGCTTCTATAGACTATTGTCTAGAAGCTATTGGGATGGGTTTCCGTCCGGCGTCAGTCTGTATGTATGTATGTATGTATGTCCGTTTGTGAGGTGTCCGTCCACTCAAATATCTTGAGAACCACAGTACTTACTGATTTGATATATGTTGTGTTGATGGAAAATATGATTATGAGAAACTTGTATTTTCAATTTCATGATATTGTTGAAAATATGCAAATTAGTGCCAAAGGCGTTTTTGGTAAAAAATCTTCTTCATAACCGCTGGTCAGACAGTTTTGTTATTTGGTATACAGATCCCTAGGGATAACCCAACTTAGCTTTGTTCAAATTGTGATGAAATGTGCAAATCTGTATTTTTAAGGAATTTTTTTGTCATTTTTGGTCAAGACTTCATTTCATCAAAACCACTCATCTGACAGCTTTGATGTTTATTATACAGGTTCCTATAGATGAACTAAATATGATATATTGAATTTATGATGAAATGTGCAATTTTGTATTTTTGGTGCAATTTTTGCCATTTTTGGTCAAAAAATGTGTTTCTCAAAAAATACTTGTCTGATGCCTTTGATATTTGGTATACAGGTTCCTAGGGGTTGTCTCAGTGTGATATATTGAAATTTGATGAAATCTTTGGGTCAATTTTTGCCATTTTTAGTCAAAATATTTGTTTCTCAAAAGGTACTCATCTGATAGCTTTGATATTTGGTATACAGGTTCCTAGGCTTATCTTAATGTAATACATTGAAATTATGATGAAATCTTCAATTTTGTATTTTTGCAACTAATTTTGCCATTTTTGGTCAGGCCATCCTGAAATGAGCTATCAAAGATATCCACCTGCTATATCAATACATGTGTCACAAAAAGTTATTCTCTACATAACACGGCAGACCTCTGTCGACTGTTGGGTCACTTGTTTTGCAAAACTGCTGGTCAGACAGCTTTAATATTTGGTTTACAGGTCCCTAGGATGACCTTAGTGAGATGATTTCATACAGTCAGGAAATTCTTAATTTTGTATCCATGTCTATAGTAGCTTCAGGGACTTTGGCCCTATGTTTTTTAAAGTTGGAAAGGTTGGCATCGCAATAAATCTATCCATGTTTGCTTTGTTATTGAGTAGTACAGTATTGAGTAGGGTAGAATATTGTGCTGTATATAGTACATAGTTATAGAGTCAATGATTCATTGACTCTATATTGCCTTATATTGTTTTACATTTCGATGCAATTTGAGTCAAATGCACCTGAAATTTAAAATGTAATGACATGCAATATGCTAGACTTATGTAATATCATCAACAGGTTTGTCCTAGAATGATTGTATAAAAGACTTTATTTTAATGATAATACACATAATGCACAATATTTTTGGCATTTACACTATAGGGATCAGTACATTGGCAGTTATCAGAGTGTTGGAGATCACCTTTGGCGGTCAAAGTGCACTGGAGAAGATTGTAACCATTGTTGATGTAAGTATCATATCTCTCAGTAATTCAACATAATATGATAACTTGATAATATTGTGTCATGTTCATTATGCTCTTTGTCTCTTTTGAGTAAGCTTCTGTCACCACAGTAGTGGTTTAACTCTGTGTTCACATGCTGGACAAATTTAAGAACAAGCCTTTCAGAGGTATATAAAGAACCTTGTCCTATATTGGTTATATATTTTTTACCATGATTATTCTTTCTTCATAGATGCTGGAAAACTTTCTATGAAAGGAAGAAAAGATGGCAGACTACCTCGTTTGGGTGTTTTGGTACATGAGGAGAAGGTAAGCAGTTTGTTATTTTCCTTGAACTTGAAGGAATAATCTTTTGCAATGTTGAAAGCAATAATCTTGTTCTTGCACTCCTTTCTTATATGGGAGTGCATTTCCTGTGTAACTTTGACTATGCTCGAGCCTTAAAGAGTGCATGTCAATTTTTAGAATACTTTTGGCTCACATCTAAAGACAAAATACAATGCGGGTTACGGTCAGACAGTTAGGCCTTGCTATTATAGGTAATGTGTAATTTGGTCATAGCAAGACAATGTCTTCTGAAAATCATGAAACATCAAAAGTAGGACTTTGTATGTACCGGTATGCCTATTTTCTCAATTGCAGTATTAAGAAAACTTCATTTTTACTATTTTTTGCTTTGCTGTCAGAGATTGGAAGCTGATCAGACAAGCTGACTCATTCATTTTGTCTGTCCTCAAATTTAGTCTTCACTAAAACTGCTCAGATGACATTCACCATGTGATATTTGGACTACAAGCCACTGACTATGACTGATTTATAATATTATCAAAGGACAAATACCTTGCATATGCAAATTTTTTATCTGATTTTTTAGTGTTTTCAAACAGCCTCTTTTCTAATGTGGTTGGTTTGACAGCTTCTTGTCTGATATGGCTGGTCTTACAGCTTCCAAAGTCAATGTGCAGCTTCCTTGGGAGCCCTTATCAACTGTTAATGTCAAAATGTACAAAATATTTGTACATGTACATGTGTTAGTATTTCTTTATATTGCTCAACTTACTTCAAAAATCTTCATTGAAATTGTCCACTTCGAATATTTAGAAAAATGTTTTGGTAAATTTGCTACTTTCTCATAAAAGCATTTTCTCACGTATTAATCTGACAGCTCTCAAGTATAGCTTTTAGCTTTGTAGGGATGCTATAGGTAGGTGTTTGTTAAATTAGCATGAAAATAGATATTTTAACTTTTGCAAGTACTCTGACTTTTATGCAAATGTTGGTCACATTTGTATCAGCAAGTTTTTTGGTATTTCCTATGATAAAAATATTGTTGGTATACCACCGGTCCCAGGAACTCCTAATTCAGCAATCTAACATTTGCATAATATGTTTGTTTGAATTTTTTTATACTTTTCCAGCTTATTTTTTGTGATCTTTTTCTCCAATACCAATTGCAATTAAAATTGATTTTGTTTCCAAGGATGACCTCACTATGGTTTGTATAGTCATAACAAGTACTTACTGATCTGGCATGTGCCACTAGAAATAATAAACATTATTCACAATTGTTTTTATTTTATATAAAAATCACTGAGGATAACCATACTTTTCATATTGATATGATGAGGACTATTTCTTATATAAATTTTTAGCAGCTCATTTTATCATTGTGTTTGTCTGACATTTATTTAGATGTTACCAGTCGACAGGTTTTCAGTTTTGCTGTGTCGCTGTCTCTCAATACTCCCATGAAGGAGCGTAACAGTTACAGAAACATTGTTAGATGTGGAGAGTAAAGAATGAGGCTGTTCAGGTGGTAGAGTTATTCGCTCTGCTGTCGGCATGCAGACCTTATCAAATATGTGTGGCATTGTCCAGGTGTCAACTTTTAACATTCCAATTTGTGCCTTCAAAAGAACTCCAACTTCTTTCATTCTTTTAGTACAGGCACTCAAAGATGACCTTATCATATTTGTTCAAATTGTTCAGAAATATGCAAATTCGTATTTAAGGCTTTTTTTCATCAATTCTGGTCAAATGTTTCTTTTACTATAATTGCTTGTCTGATAGCTTTGAAATTTGGTATATAGGTTCCCAGGTATTATCCTTATTATCATGTATTTATAGCAGCATGATGAAATCTGCAATTTTGTATTCTTCTGACAACAATTTCCCTTTTTTGTTAAAAAAGATTGTTTCTCAAAACTACTTGTTTGATAAATTTGATAGTTGGTAGACATGTTTGTGGGCACGATCTTTATGTGATCTGTCAAAATTATGATGACATCTTTAATTGTGTATTTTGCAGCCAGTTTTGAAATATTTCGTCATGCCATCCTGAAATGAGCTATCAAAGATTTCCAGCTTCATCAACCCATTTCTCACAAATTGTTAGTCTCTACTTAACATAGTAGAGCTGTATTGGCAGATAGGTCGCTTGTTTAAAGAACACCAACATTTTGGCGACACACACATTGCCTTCTTCAGGGTAAACACTGATAAAGGATTTCTTCTACCATGGTTTACCCTGAAGAAGTTGAAATGCTTATCGCTGAAACATTGGTATTCATCAAATAAAATATTTTACTGAAGATTTGATACCCGTTAAACTTCCTCATTCTTTGCTCCCCACATCTGCTATGGTCCAGGCATGTTCCCAAACTCCACTCGTAACTTCAATGGTTGTAGTAGGACTGACTTTTTCCATCAAACTAAGACATTTTTAGACTAACTTTTTTATAAAAATTAGTTGTTTTTTTGCATTATTTCTTAAATACTTTTTTTACTTTTCTTGTAAACTGCTTCAGTAGAAGTGATGACTCTTGATTTATAGCAACAATGAAATTATTGTATTGAGTCTGCAATGGTGATGAAATTCACAAATGTACATGTACATGTACATTTACATGTACGTTATTTGTCAAATTTTCTCACTATTTGTTTCAAGTATTGTTTTTTATATGCAACTTGTAAGATTATTTTAAGCTTGGTTTTGTAGCTTTCTAGGAATGCAAAAGGTTGTGTAGTTGCATTATAATTTATTTACAATTTTTTTTTATTATTAATTATTGTTATTGAAATTTATATACTTGTTTTTTCAGTTTACATTTTCTAGTCCAAGAAATCATTTTTCTATTAATCAGCTCATCTGATTAGTTTGAAACTTGGCATTTAGATTCCTTGGAGTGACCTCAGGTTTTTGGCTTCCCTGTTAGTGATGCAAATCTTATCTTTTAGGTGGATTTGTGGCATTGTCTGTCGTCCGGTCCGGAAGTTTTTACATTTCAAGCCTCCTCTTCAAAACAGCCAGTGTGATTACTTTAATATTTGAAATATATATTTGTTCAAATTGTGATGAAATATGAAAATTTGTTTTTTTTGAGGCTAATTTTGCTATTTTTGTTCAAGTCAGAAATTACTTTTATCAAAACCGCCTTTGTGATAGCTTTGATACTTTTTATTCAGGGTTCATAGGGATGATCAAAATGTGTACAATATATTGAATCTGTGTGATGAAGTCTAGAATTTGAATTTTAGCCATTTGGGTCATTTTTTGTCCTCACAAGTGTTTGTCTGTTAGCCGTGACATTAATTATACAGTCACCAAGGGTTATCCTAATGTAATGTGTATCGAGATTATGATAAAATCTGTAATTTTGTATTTCGGGTGCAATTTTTATCAGAAAAATTGGTTTTCATAAATTCTTATTTGATAGCGTTGATATTTGATGTAGAAGTTCCCAGTGTTATCTTAATATGATGTACTGAAATTATGCTGAAATCTGCAATTTTGTATTTTTAGGGCAAATTTTGCCATTTTGTCACAAACTTTGTTTTCTAAAACTGCTTGTCTTATAGCTTTGATATTTGGTATAAATGTTCTTACGGATGATATTAATCTAAGTCAAGGTCAGCCAGGAAAGTGTTATCTTTCCTGCCATTCAGCCTGAGCAGAGATTCTTTGCCTTTCATCCCAATAAGTCCCATGTCTTTCTTCACCTTCAAACATATCAAAGGTTGTGAAAGATTTCCACCTTCGTCAAAACATATGTCACAAATAGTTAAATCTCTACACAATACAGCGGAGCTCTATCGGCTGCAAGGTCGCTTGGTTACCGATTTTTGTGAGATTTGCATATTTGTATTTCTTTGGCAGGTTTTGTGCCTCCATTTGGTTTTTGTTTTATGCACAAATACCAGAGAGCTTCTATAGTTGTCAGTATCTGTATGTCTGTAAGTATGTGCAATGTGTGTCCGTCCACATCTAAATATGCAAAACTGCAGCACCTACTATCTTAGTATTTGGTGTACAGGTGCACCCATGGGTGGAGATGTGAATTTGTTAGTCCCCACGGACACCGTCCGGGGGGACTTATAGGTTTGGTCATGTCCGTGCGTCCGTCCGTGCGTCCGTCCGTGCGTCCGTCCGTGCGTCCGTCCGTTCACGCAGATATCTCAGAGACGCCTGGAGCGATTTCGTTCAAACTTGGTACAAGGATAGTACCCTACCTCATACAGATGCACGTCGATTTGTTTCACAATGCGATCAAATTTGGCGGTGTTAGAGGACTTTTTAGTTTTCACCTCCATAGACTCCCATGTATAAGGCAGTCAGTCCATAGACTCCCATGTATAAGGCGTCCATAGACTCCCATGTATAAGGAAGTCCATAGACTCCCATGTATAAGGAAGTCCATAGACTCCCATGTATAAGGCAGTCCATAGACTCCCATGTATAAGGCAGTCCATAGACTCCCATGTATAAGGCGGTCTATAGACTCCCATGTATAAGGCAGTCCATAGACTCCCATGTATAAGGAAGTCCATAGACTCCCATGTATAAGGCAGTCCATAGACTCCCATGTATAAGGCGGTCCATAGACTCCCATGTATAAGGCGGTCCATAGACTCCCATGTATAAGGAAGTCCATAGACTCCCATGTATAAGGCAGTCCATAGACTCCCATGTATAAGGCAGTCCATAGACTCCCATGTATAAGGCGGTCTATAGACTCCCATGTATAAGGCAGTCCATAGACTCCCATGTATAAGGAAGTCCATAGACTCCCATGTATAAGGCAGTCCATAGACTCCCATGTATAAGGCAGTCCATAGACTCCCATGTATAAGGCCAAGAAAAATAAAAATTTAGTTTCTCATAGTATTCATATTGCAAAAAGGATGCAGTGACACAGTTTTAGTCCCCACAGATAAAGTCCAGGGGGCTCATAGATTGGGTCATGTCAGTCCGTGAGTCCATCCGTTCACGCAGATATCTCAGACACTTTGACAAATGTCACGTGACCTTGGTGACCTTTGACCTCAAATATACATATTTGTCCATAACTCAGTAATCACTAATGCTACACCCTTCATATTTGGTATGATGGGACAGCTTATGACGCCACATATTGTACCTCATTAATTATGCGCATATCTAATTTTGAGCGAGCCAATAGAGCCAGAGGTCTGATTTTGGTTTGTAGGGATAACTTAGCAATACAATTTTTTGACAAAATGTCACGTGACCTCAATGACCCTTGACCTCAAATATACATATTTGTGCATAACTCAGTAACCACAAGTGCTACACTCTTCATATTTGGTATGAAGGGACACCTTATGACGCCACATATTGTACCTCATTAATTATGCGCATATCTAATTTTGAGCGAGCCGATAGAGCTAGTGGTTGATTTTTGGTATATATGGATAACTTAGCAATTCAATTTTTTTGACAAAATGTCACGTGACCTTGGTGACCTTTGACCTCAAATATACATATTTGTCCATAACTCAGTAACCACAAGTGCTAGACCCTTCATATTTGGTATGATGGGACAGCTTATGACGCCACATATTGTTCCTCATTAATTATGCGCATATCTAACTTTGAGCGAGCCAATAGAGCTAGAGGTATGATTTTTGGTATGTAGGGATAACTTAGCAATACAATTTTTTTGACAAAATGTCATGTGACCTCAGTGACCTTTGACCTCAAATATACATATTTGTCCATAACTCAGGAACCATTAATGCTACACCCTTCATATTTGGTATGATGGGACACCTTATGACGCCACATATTGTACCTCATTAATTATGTGCATATCTTATTTTGAGCAAGCCAATAGAGGTAAATGTACGATTTTTAGTATATAGGGATAGACTATAGGATAGAAATTTTTTGACAAAATGTCATGTGACCTCTATAACCTTATACCTACAATACACGATAATGTCAATAAATAAGTAACCACAAGTGCTATGTCCTTTATATTGAGTAGGTTGGAAGAACTTATGACAACACATGCTTAACCTCGTTAATTATGCCCATATATAATTGTGGCCAAGCCAATAGAGCTGGAGGTCTGAATTTTGGCATATATGGATTAATTAGCAATACAATGTTGTTTTTTTTTTCAAAATGTCACGTGACCTTGATGACCTTTGACCTTCAATATGCATATATATGCATATCTCAGTAACCACAAGTTCTTTACGCTTTGATTTTGATAGGATAATAGACCTTAAGATGTCACATCTTGTACCTCATTTATTATGCACATATGTATTTCTTGGCTGGCCAATACAACTAGAGGTCTGATCTTTTTTCCTGATTTAGAACCATAACTTATACATGCCTCTTGTTTCAAATTGGGAACAATGACATAGACCTATGTGTCCATAGATCTGAACATATACACTCCAGTGATACTTCTTAATGACCTCATTTCCCTGCCCCATCAAGACTAATACTCCTATTACAAGTGGGGACTATGTCATTGACAATGACTTGTTCAAACAAATATGTCAGTGTACAAAATATCTAATGAAGTTGTAAAGGAAAATCTTGGTATACATGTACCTAGAGGCAACCTTATTTGAATGTCTTCTAATTTTGGTGAAATTTTCTTATATTTGTATTTGGGCAATTTTCCAATTTTTTTGTTAAAAACATCATTTTCTCTGAAATTGCTCATCTGATTGCTTGGAAACTTGGTATGCATGTTCTCAGGCGTTAACTTTAAATATACTCACTCTGGCCTGCCACATCAAACCAAATGTGAGCCAAGTGTCATTGAACTTCAGTTTCAAGTCAAAGAATTTGTTCTTCAGAACTACTTATTTGACAGCCATAATGTATTCTAGTCACTGGAATGACCTAGTTTAAATTTGAGTGACAGTGTCACTGACAGTATGTTTTGAAATCAGATGTTATTTTATGCCATTCATTGAACAGTTGGCCAGTATATTTTTAGCTACTATAGACTATAGTCTATAGAAGCTATTGGGATGGGTATTCGTCCGGCGTCCGTCGTCAGTCTGTATGTATGTATGTATGTATGTCCGTTTGTGAGGCGTCCGTCCACTCAAATATCTTGAGAACCGCAGTACTTACTGATTTGATATTTGTTGTGTAGATGAAAATATATTTTGAGAAACTGTTTTTTTTAATTTTTTGATATTGATGAAAATAGGGAAATTAATGCCAAAAAAGGCGTTTTTGGTAAAAAATCTTCTTCTTCATAACCGCTGGTCAGACAGCTTTGTTATTTGGTATACAGGTCCCTAGGGATAACCCAACCTAGATTTGTTCAAATTGTGATGAAATATGCAAATGTGTATTTTTAAGGAATTTTTTTTGTCTTTTTTGGTCAAAATTTCACTTACATTGTATGTAATTCTTGTACTGTATAAACCCTATAAATTCACCCAGAAAAAAATAATTAATATGATTTTAAATAATTGAATTAATTAGGAAATCATCAAAGCCAAAATAATTTTAGTGTAGAATTATTAGAAAGTTCAACTTTTTTTGACAGTTCATAGTGAAATGCTTACCATCTTGGAGGATTAAAACATGTAAAGGCAACTTTCCTGAATCCCAACTTTGACATATTCTGAACTGTCATTTATTGTGCCCTGTATGTTATCCAAAAGAAATTGCTCATAATAGTTTGTCATGATAGGGTGGTCAAATAAATAGAGATAGAGAAAGTTCAAATTTCCATTTATGGTTGACTTGGTAAGGATAAAATAAAATTACTTTTGAGGGAAAAAATAGAGTGGTCAATTAAAAGAGTGGTCAAAGTGATAGGGTTTTTATGGTACAGCTGGGCTGTAAGATCCCTCATGTGCTATTTATAGCAATTATGCAATCTGTGTAAACAGTGCAATGAAAGCGTTACATGATTCCTTATAATGCTTTTAATGACCTTGAACTTCTTAAGTTTCAAACATTTGTCTCTTCAGTGTGCTTTCTCTGAGTACGTACAGTCTCAACTTATTCACAGAACTTACTTGCAATGTTAATTTGAGAGTTAAAAATGTGCTTGGTTAATTAACGTACATTGTATGTATGTATGTATGTATGTATGTATGTATGTATGTATGTATGTATGTATTATGTATGTATGTATGTATGGCAGCTTTGTTATTTGGTATACAGGTCCCTAGGGATAACCAAACCTAGATTTGTTAAAATTGTGATGAATATGCAAATCTATATTTTTAAGGAATTTTTTTTTCCATTTTTGGTCAGGCCATCCTGAAATGAGCTATCAAAGATATCCACCTTCTTCTTAATACATGTGTCACAAAAGGTTATTCTCTACATAACACAGCAGAGCTCTGTCAACTGTTGAGTCGCTTGTTTTTTTCAAAAACGCTGGTCAGACAGCTTTAATATTTGGTTTACAAGTCCCTAGATGATCTTAGTGAGATAATTTCATACAGTCAGGAATACTTAATTTTGTATCCATGTCTATAGTAGCTTCAGGGACTTTGGCCCTATGTTTTAAATTCTTCATCAGCACTTTCTCATTTTAGAGTCCTGTAGTTTTTTTAAATATTTTCCACATACAGCAAAACCTGTCTACCTCCACTTGGACTTGAATTTTTTTGAAATGATATTTAGGAATATTTGTCATTGTGCTGATAGGCAATGGACTTGAAAACCTCTAAAGTTTGACTGTTCTATTTACGCAAAGTTGAGATAACACAGGTTTTGCTGTATTTTATTTCTAACCAAGTTACACTTGTTATTGCGTACATATATATATTCAAATCATTATTATTATTATTGTTAGCATAAATGTTTGTTAAGTCATATTTACCGTAATTGTAAAACTTTGTCAAGAATTTTCATTTTATCAATAATAATTATAATAACACTAAAGACATTTCTCTGTGTGATTTCTTTCACAGGTTACACCATAGCCCTCTCCCTTTCACTGGACAAAATGCCATTTTATTGGGGTTTCTTTACTGTTTCTTACAGGATTATGCAGTTTGTCCCAAACACTCTACAGCTACTTTACTACAGCGTTTAACCGATGACATCCTTGATAACATGTACAATAAGAAAATTTCCTCTCTTCTCATGTTAGACCTTTCAAAAGCATTTGATTCAGTTAACCATAACATTATGCTCAGTAAATTGAAACGCTACAATTTTCACCCGTCTACAATTGGTTTAGTAGCTACCTAACAGGCCGTACTCAGTGTGTTAAAATTGGTAACATTTCATCCAAGTTTATTCAAGTCAAAACGGGTGTACCTCAAGGTAGTGTCTGTGGACCGATTTTATTCTCACTTTACATTAACGATCTCCCCACATGGCTTCATTCCACAACACCAATTTATGGTTTTGCTGATGACATAAACATCCTAAAAGCGTCCACAATTTCTGATATTGACAACCTTCACGATGATCTGGAACATGAAATTCATCATTTAACTTCTTGGTTCCATTCCAATTCTTTGAAACTCAACATTTCGAAATATCAATACATGCTCTTCGGTACTAGGCAACAACTCAAGAAAATACCAAATCACATAAAAGTTCTTTCCAATATATCAAAGTACTACAATCAAAGCATCTCCTTCTGCTACCTGTTTAGGTTTAAGATTTGACCAAGAACTCAGCTGGTCCAACCATGTTGCCTACCTCCGTCGAGCATGTGGCTATCGTCTGACGAAATTGGCCCGTGTCAGACGATGTATTCCTGAAAAGGTTCGCAAAAATGTTATCTCAGCTACAGTTTTCTCCCTTTTAGACTACTGTGACACTGTCTTTTCCAACTGTAATATTACTCTCAAAAGCAATCTACAACGCATAATTAATTTTGCAGTTCGCATTCAGTGTGGACTCAAAAAGTCAGACCATGTTACATCTTACAGAAATTCACTCAACTGGCCAACTATCCAGGAAAGACACGACCAACACTTAAAAAATCTAGTTCACAAATGTATCAACAAAAGTTCCTGTCTACTTGTCTGACCTTCTCACAAAAAATTCAACAATTCACCAGTATAACACCAGAAGTAAATATCATGTTTCTAAAGCCCACAGTCACTCATTCAAATATCGTTCATCCATCATTGCCAATACTATAATTTAAACTACTTTTCTGTGCCTGTCTATTCTTTTCAGAGCCAATTCTTGGCCGATTTGTATGTCAACTTCCTGCTTGTTTTAATTAATTACACGGTGCTCACTAACTTTTTATGCTTATCTTTTGATGTGTAGTTTTTTAACTTTTAACTACTGGTTTTTATTGAGTTATTTATTTATTTATTTATTTTTATTCTGTATATGTCCATGTATTTTATTCAATGCATGAAAATCCATTTATGGATGCATTGACTTGAAGTAATAAAATTACAAATAAAAGTTTGTCAGTGTTTAGTGTACCGGGTATATACATCAAGACTAAGTTATTTTAACCCTCTTTCTCCTAAGTGATATTAATATCCAAGCTTTGTCTATGGAACCTGATAGAAAGAGGATTAAATTGACTCTAAAAGGACAACAGACAGTAAAGGCGTTGCAGTGCCCAATCACTCCATGCCAGCCCCATATCCCTCCTTCCCCCGCCCAGCCCCGCCCTACCTAAACTGGATGCTCTCCCGGCCTGCCGACAGACCACAAATGTATTATGGATGGCTTGCAAGCAAACTACATTCATGCCAGTCTAACAAGGAAGACCTGGCTTGCCTGTAAACTGATGTTTTTTTGAATTTGGTCTAAATTCAAGCTTTTTTAGATACATATAGTGGATTGCCAGCAAACCAAGTCCTACACTCTGTGTGGTCTGTTAACTTGCCAGTCTATTCAATCAAGTGGCCTGTAGGCAAACTGAAACAAACCAAAAAGCAAGCCAATTTAGGAAAATGAAGCAATCCGTTCAGCGACAAATAAACCGGTACGAATTAGCACGAATTTAGCTGGCCGGCAAACCAGAAGAATTTGCAGTGTACATACATACATACATACATACATACATACATACATACATACATACATACATACATACATACATACATACATACATACATACATACATACATACATACATACATACATACATACATACATACATACATACATACATACATACATACATACATACATACATACTTTTAACCTACCTCGAAAAGCGAACCAAAATATGTGGTATCTTCCCTGATGAGATGTACGCTTTCCATCAGTTTATAGACTTTGCAGGGTCTGGGGGATCACTGAAAATCATGATTTGAATGTTTTCCTTCAAATCAGTCACTAGAAGATAGAAAAGGAGAATGTGAAATGCCCACGCCACATTTCTTCAAAGAGGATCATGTAATATTGGAATGAGCAGTGAGCTTCTTGATCGAATTCATTTCTGAAATATTTTCTATTTGCTCACGCATATAATTTTAATTACGTTCCACTATGTGACATTGCTTTCAAATAGTACAGCTAACAGATGCCATCACTAAAGATACAGCTTTCCCTGTTTGTGATAGATCTCATTATCTTATACCCAATGCATGCCAATATCGCCCTATCCTGGTGACGTTTGCTTTGAAATATCAGCCGTGAGTTTTACGGTTATCGTCGAGATATGCAAGAAAAACGTCATCATTTTTGGAGTTTTTCCGAGCTGCAAATACAATTTGATGGTAAACAATGACATAAACACACAAAATGACTACCGCTCTCTGCCTACAATACGACGTGGCTGACATAAAAATTTGAAGGAGCTTTAAAGAAATGGGATATTTCAGGTAGCTAAATACGGGAAGATCATTTGCAATCTTGAATTATAGTTTTTAATGGTTATTCAATAAAAGTTCGTTGTGATTCTTAAACAAGCTTCATCAAACATTATACCTTTCACACGACACGGTCTACCTCAGAAGATGTAGTGAGTAAGTGGGGTGACAGCGATTTCGCGCGCGCGACACGTGTTGACAAGGCAAACCTCAGCTGGTATAAATAAACAAAATAGGGGCCTAGACATGGTTAAACATGAAGACATGGTTCAGTAATACAAAGATATGGATATCACAAATATCTAAAAGGATCTCCAAGTAATGATATCGGAAGTGCAAATATTGGTAAAAGAAGTACAAATAACAATAAATTTCTCGATACTTGAAATTCAAACGGCCGCTATTCCCATGTTAACTCTATAGGAAAAATTGCATTTCTGATTGTCACAAAGTAAGACTATGACAATTATATATACTCAGTGAACTGTAAATAAGCCTCCCAAAATGGAAGTCCAAAGGTATCTGAAGAGTTTGAGAGTGTAAATATCTGTCCCCGAAGGGTATTATACTCTTTTAAGACTACTAATACCACTAATTCGCATGACTATTTGAATTGTTATCGATCCTAGCACTAGAATGTTTTGTTCTAGTTAACCCCCTTTTGCGGACTTAATCAAAAAATCTAGAGCAATATATTTAAATAATGATCGCAATTTAAAAAGAAGACAAATGACCGAGAAGCCTCATAATCTTCTTAACACCTCAGTTAATCCTGATAACGGGCCTATTCAAACCGGAGTTGGAGCCCGTATCGTTGAGGTCAAAGGTAAGCCCTTCAGGTTTTCAGCCCGCAGTTCGGCAAATTAGAGTAACCTCATCCAAACAAACTCTAGCGATATAGCCTGGAGCCAAGCTAGACAATTGCACCATTGACACGGGAATTTAACGTACCATAAGATGAGAGATCTGTAACTATAGGAACATTCAGAATATTTCTTGCACACTAAGTATTATAGTAATTCAATATGATTTTGATTTTTTGCAGCTCAAAAGGTAGTCGGGGATTAATAGGACAATACACTTCCTTTTGATATAATGTCGTTTAATCTTGTTACGGAAAATTAAACAAATACGCATTTTCCTTCTCCCGAAAGTACGTTGACATACAAATGTTTACCTCGTGGTGCAAAGCATTTGGTGCAATATAAACCGAATTCTAGTAAGGGATAGCATGGAAATAGAAACATGTAACCCCTTTCTAAAAGAAATATGCTCGAATAGTTGGGCGCACATCGAAATGATTTAGGAAGTCGAACAGGAAACATAATTGTAGAGACATAACAACAAGAATGGTAACTGCAGCATAAAGAGTAAAAAAAATCACGTGTTTAGTTATCTATGTCATTTGTGTATGATACCGTGATTGCTTAAAAGAAATGTGATTAGACTGCGACCTTAATACATGCTCAACAGGTTTTCGTGATGTACCAACAGGGCCTGATTTTGAATTTGGCTGCGACAAATTTAGTGAACACTAGTTTAAATTATCACTGCCTACCTGTTACTTCATTGCCTGTCATGTCCGTGAAAGATAACGAAAGGATATCATTCATTGAAGAGGTATTTGCACCATTGTCTCGTTGCAGCGATCTTCGTTGAAACGTTTTAACTGTATGGAATAATGTATATAGCCGTTGTTGTTGTGTTTTTATAGCTTAATCGGAGAAATTGCGATCATAAAGAGGTCACTTCGCACACTCAACGGGTGACGGTAATCACTTCGAAATACAACTTTTATAGGTCAAGGTGAGACTATTTAGTATAAAGTACTCGTATTGTACTTGTCTGACATCAATAACTAATGTAATTATCAAAAGCACTGAATGGATGGGTTCTACAAAAAAATTATACTCACTATTCTATTCAACGATCCTTCTCCCGATGTCAGGTTCGAGAAAACATTATCTGCAGCTGGCAGACTGAAGCCGTTACCATCTCCTAGGTCGATGGAGGTGTTGCAAAGCTTGCTTGGTGAGTCACTCTCTAAATGTAATTTTAGTGACCGTGTTTCCAACACAACGGGACCGGTACCAGGCTCTTTGTTGCGTAAAACAAACTTTGCAAGCTTATCAGCCATGTTCAGGACAGATTCTATGACCAGATCTCTGGAATCGTCGCTGTTCTCAGTTTCGGGATACGGAGATGAAAATAAGTCGATGCCCAAGTCCATTATCTTCAATATATCTGTAAGCGAATGATACATATAAACATAAGAAAAGAGGAAATCATTATCTCATAAGTGGTTTGGGTTTACTGATATGTAAGTGTTGATGGTTTTTCAATAAGTATGGTAAACATATCTGTAGTGTCTACAAAGAAAAGAAAACATTGTTGCTCCACAGATTGAGTCCGGTGTCAGATAAAAAGACAAAGAGCAGAGAAACTTTAAACAGAAAGGGGTATAATATACCAAACAAACAGACAAATAAACAAATAAACAAGCCTGCGAAGAGGAACGCACAGACTGACTGTTCTGTTAAGGTGCCCATGTTAGCTATAACTTATTGCACTAAAGTAATACTCAGAAAAGAAAACAAATCTTGATTTGCACAATGAAATCTCGTCTCCATAAAAAGGTGCCATATGCAGCATCAAAGTATTATATAGGTGTCATGTCTCAAATCTGCCGAAATTAATGATATCAAATTATTGGAACCAATTGCAAGCAGGTGAGTTATTCTGGTATTGACTCCCTAACAAAGTCAATGAACAAGCGATAAAAAGTTCTATGCTTTTTTGAGTTTTGAAATAGGCTAAACCATCCAATGTACTCTGCAATAAAAGACAGCAGCTATAATTTAATTTTTAAGATGTACGAGTGATTGTTCTCACCGGCTGCAAAGGCTTGACTATCTTCTTGTGAGAAACTCACATTGTCAAGCCCAGAAATGACGTCTGGTAATTTGCCAAGGGTTTGGATAACCTGTTGGGGTAAATTAGTGACATTTGATGACTTTGTGGTAGTACGTCAAACCATCAAAGAACCATATGAAATCATAAGTTCCTTGAATTTTCTTTATTATGTTTCATGTGTTTTCTCAACATAACTGTATTGGGCCATAAATTCAACCGATGGTATCTCTGATTTATCTTCTTGATTCAATAGTGAAGTGGAGGCATTAATTGATAGAAAAATATTAACTCATTTTACCTACAATGCATTTTTTCAATTAAACTTTGGTTGCATATCAATGTGGGCATTGCGCTGGATTTGAAACGAGTTAGCACAGTATTGTAGCGGATGAAGACAAGTGGTGATACGGTCTTTCATCAGTCGCGAGTATTTTCCAAGCTAAGCAAAGAAAACTAAGGAGGAATACTATGCTTATCACGTGACAAGCTAAGTAATCGTTTTTTTTTGAGAATAAATGGAATTTCCTTGAACGGTTCTGTGGTTAAATTTAGACCTACATTTTTCAATTATATCAATACGCCGCCGGCTATTCGAGTCAATGGTCACGAGCGAAAAATAACACTCACGTAAATTTCAGACGATAGTTTGGTCTGCACATAACTCAGACGATGTGAAACAGGATTAAGAACACAGTATCGGGCTAAATATTTATCAAGTAGAAATTTAAACTAGTTTCAATCGTTCGGACACTGTCAAAAATTGTTTAACATCGCCGCTACGGACACGAGAAGGTCGAACTTGAAGGCAAGCTTTTAAGTTGTCACGAATAGGTATAACCCAAGTTAACTTTGCACATACAGTGGCACAACGCCACTAGCGGCGACTTATTTTCGAAAACTAATCGCGTCTACTTTTCAAATATATGCTTTAAACCTTATCGTTTTAATTTGTCAGCATTATGTACGACATTGTATGACAACACTAGAGCACAAAGATTCGAAATTGACAAGTTGATTTATTCTTTAAGATTCCAATAACCATGACTGATTCTTCGAAATTTGCAAGCCTGACTTTACACTTGAATCGCTGGAGAAATATCGGCCGACGTGTTGTTTGTGTATCTTAAAAAGCACGTTGATGATCGATGTTGAAAAAATCCGAAGTAAGAGCGATAACCAAAGTGAAAAAGTGATACTCCAACGTAACGTTGTGCAAGGCACTTTACTCTCCATTGCTCCAGTAGGTAGTGGGTTATTGGTACCTCATTGGGCGTTAGCCTTATGGAAGGATTGAATAAAAATGATGATATATCGCGGTTTTTCGTGACCTAGACGACCAGAGTTTAATCTCTTATTTTTTGCACAGACAAATAGAGAAACAGACTAGCAACTCGGCATGCCTTTTGTTCCGTGGTCGTCTCGGTAGACTATGGCCTTTTTATATTAAAATGAGCTTCAAAGGTGTTTAACTTTTTGGAAGCTTTGTTTGTGGTTGATAATTGCACGAGATTATGCGAAAAATACGAAAAATGACATCTTGCTGCCAGTCGCGTAGCAACGATAGTTACTTTATGAGCTCTCAGGGCAGAAACACTCCTTCATGCCAATTAAAACATAACGCGCCAGCAGTTTCATATACATTTCCTTCCTTGACGAATATTAAAAGACGGTGTGACTGACCGTAAACGATTGAGTAAAACCAGACAGTATCCATAAAAGATTTTCAAATTTGGTTCAAACACACTCATAATATATTCATAAAAATATGAGACGAATTTTTAAAATGGTAAAACTCACTGTCCTGAAGCTCAAAACACTGCCGTTTTCGCCAGCATGCCAATTCCGCTCAGCACCACACAACAAAAACAACACAAACTTTGCCGAACACACTTTCGCTAAACAATTGGGGAAAATCCGAAAATGACCGAAGGATGCATGGTCGGCATTCTTCGGAAAAGAGAGGCGAGAGCTACCTGAGGCGATGCGAACATGGATGGGTTACGTTACTGCTTCACGCCTTGAACAATACCCGTTGCTAGTCTGTTTTTCTATTTGTCTGTGTTTTTTCAGATAAGCCATACTTGGCTTGTATATGTGATCATCGTTTTAACACAAATTTTTTATTCAAAAAGCGATATTTTCTGGCAGCTTGTATACTTACGTCATTTGTTGACATGCTCGAATTTGTTCCATTTTGCACCGGGACGATAGGCTTGATTATTGCTGTGTTCATCCAGAAAAAATAATGAAATGTTGTTAGGATTCATTTCACGCTTTTGTCATTGGCATGTAACTTAGCGCCAGGCTATGAGCTTTTCAGGATAATTGCACTTAAGGTAGAACGCACCTCGGGGACAGACATTCGGACTCTCAAACTTTTACAATTCTCTTCTGATATACCACATGTGGGGGGTTCATTTTAAAGCTCTTGGTGAAAGAAAACTTTCCACCGGTTTAGTTTTTCGAAATTGAAAAAATGTATTTTTCTCTATAGAGTTTACACAGGGATGGCGGCCATTTTGAATTTCTAATATCGGTAAATCTTGGGTAATTTGTTTGTCTAGTACCAAAATTTGCACGCAGATCCCCTATTTTTTATTCTTGATTTTGAAAGAGAATGATTGAAAGATTCGTTGAGAAAAGTTACAGCAAAAGTTTAAGTCTTTCACTTTCGAGGTGCATACTACCTTAACGTGTTGAAGGAACAGTGTATGAAAAGTTTCACTGCTTCAAAGTCAAGTCTTTAGTGGCCTCTTGAATTAACTGAACCCATGTATTCGTAGTTATCTGTCCAAACCTGTTGCCTTGTTTAAAAGAGTCACCAGTGCGATTCTGAATCAGCAAAGTGTGTCAATGGAATTTATTTCTTTAATCAAAAACTGTTTTCATGTTCGTCACGTCGAAGTGTATGGTCTTTGGATAAACATCAAAAGAAATTAGCAACATTGATCATCATACTTCTGTTATTCAGTATATCAACAATATAGTGTATGACAAACTCAATTTTGGTGTAAAATGTTTTGTACCAACATTGTAATAGCTAACTGACATTTATTTGGAATTTGACTGGTTAAGGCCTTTCACCAACACTTGATTTTCTACTCTTGTTCTGCTTGTCTACCCTCGTTCCTTCCTCAGACAACTTAACGCTCCCTCCCAATATTGAGTTTGCTTGTCATCCAAGGTCTCTTTCAAAATGATGAAAGGCACATTTTTTAATTGTATTATCTTGTTTGTTTGTGTACTCATAACATTTTACTCCCGACATGAAAAACCGAATCAGAAATGTTAACAAGCAATTGAAATGCCGAAATCTGGTACGATGACCTATTTTGAAGGAGGAGGAAGTCCTTTCTCAAGACATGCTCATTTTTAGCTTCATTCTATTTCAAAGGAAATATGAGTTGACTGCGAATTTGGAAAACGACTAACGATTGAATCTAACAAGAAAACTGAATATATAATTTAATTCACCTTGTACAGTAATGGTGAATGAACAAACGCCCACATTGCCAGAAGGGTCTGTCGCTACGTAAGACACGACTGTACTGCCGATAGAAAAACTGCTTCCGGATTCATGACTGCCGTGGAAATTAACAATTACTCCAGAATTATCCGTGGCAACGGGCAATGGCCACGTCAGTGGAACTGTTGGGTTGTCAATGTCCGTAGATGTCGAAATGTCTGATGAACAGTTGATAGCAGGGTTTTCAGTATCTGTAATTGGAAAAGTTAATATATAAAACTCTGGTGCAATGAGTTTATTTGAAGATGAATAATCATATGCGTATAAATGCAAGAAAACAAAGTGCATTTTGATAACTTCACCTTTTATGTTGGGTCATTTGAATAATTCCGATGTTTCATTGTCTATAGAGATAGCTGATACCAAGATCCCCAAAGTTATTTCAGGGGAGATTCTAGGTATATCTTTAGATAAAACCTTACCCTGGGATGTTCATATTGATAATTTATGCAAGAAATTGAGTATGCGCATTTGATTTTTACGTAAACTTCGTACTTATATTCCTTTCGATCAGCGTATAGTACTGTACTATGGTCTATTCCAGAGTACACAACAGTTAAGAATATTGATAAAGTGTTTATACTTCAGAAAAGAGCTCTACGTACGCTTTTTGAACTTCCGTTTGATTTCCCTTCAGTGGATTTATTTTCATTACTTAATGTCATGTCTGTCAGACAAAGACTATTTTACTTCACCGCAATTGAAACATTTAAATGTTTGAAAGGGTATGGTCCACAGTATTTATCTGATTTGTTTACCGCTCAGAGTGATGTACATAGTCATCATACACGGTCTACTTCTCGCCAGGATTCTTATGTACCTAGATGCTTTTCAAAATATGGTCAACGTAGCTTTCAATACCGTGCTGCCAAACTGTGGAATGCTTTACCTATTGAAATCAAACAAACTACCGTTCTGCACACCTTTAAATCTGACTTGACAGATTATGTGAAAATGAATGTTCCTTTGTAGATGTAATTATTTTTGCTTGAGCCCCGATGACAATTACTGTACAAGTAACTCGGCCGTTCAATGAAAGTGTAAATAAATAAATAAATAAATAAATAAATACATAAATAAATAAATAAATAAATAAATAAGGCTGATGACGTCTTCAGAAACAGATTTACTCGGAACAGCAGAACAAACATAAAAATGTAGAGAACAGCGTTTGTAGAAAACGTTTGCCTCGTCTAGAATGTGAATCACTAAATAAATGCTAGCTATTAAAGCTAATGTTGCAGATGACCAGCGCCATCTCAGGCATGAAGAAGTTTTGTACCACAAATTACTTCCCTCATCCATTGTCTCACTGTACACACAAGTCGCGACGAAAATTATGTTAAAGTCGCATTTTACAAGTTCACAAGATTTTGATACTCGGGTCTGCATCGTGAGCGGATGAATACAAATTATATTATCTCCAGCAGGCTGGCCTGAGAATGACAGGATTGTGAACAGCTTTGGGGTAAGTTGGCGAACTTTATTACTCCATTCAAAATATAGCTATTCTGGAACAGGACAGTGTTCTGCTACCAACTGCATACACCGTTGTTAATATTCTAACGTAAGAGCTGCCAGTCATGATTTTTAGCACTCTAGGGTACCATGTCTGATAAGAATGTTAATTCTTAAAGTTTGTGATGTGAAGATTGTAACCCAAAAATATTTTACTTCGGTTCAGTAAAAATTTCTGTAAATGGTGCAACAATTACGTGTTTTCGCACCCTCTGCGGCAAAGTCGATCGGTAACCGGACAACCGGTAAACGAGACCGGGAACAAGACAGTGTGTATAAGCGGGCATCCGATTCGTTTACTATGTAGTTAATAGCATATTCGAAAAAGGGACATCGTGGCAAATCGGTACGGCGTGACTGAAATACCTTGGTCAATCAGTTCTGTATGCTTCTTATTGTATTTTAGTTCCAATTTAACTGCACGTGTCTAGAATTTGAATGTAGCTGCATCGGCTGCTGAGTCTGTACGTTTTTGTTTTTTTCCAGAGGAAGGGATGTTTTGAGAAGGTTGGTACTTCTTAGTTAGTGTAGTTCGATTATCCATTAATGAAGAAAGGGGTCAACGTAAGAAGAGGACATTTGCCAGTGTACTGATACTTTGATAAAACTTACCAAATACTATCACATCAAAAGAACACGAAGCTTTGTTCCCGGATGCATCTGTAGCTTCACAAAACACGACACTAGTGCCAAGCAAGAAGTCAAACGATGAATCATGGCTGCAAGACACATTGCTGTGACCTGAATTGTCTACTGCAATTGGAAGTGACCAGGTCACGGTTGTTGAGGCTTTCCCAAGATCAGTGCTTTCTATTCGATCTGATGGACACTGAATTATTGGACTTTCGTCATCTGTTTGCGAGAAAACACAAGAAATTTTATTCTTGTGAATTTAATTGAAATTGGTTTCATAAACATCAAGATAATACATATTCTAGAGAAAGGATATATAGGCCTATATATATATATATATATATATATATATATATATATATATATATATATATATATATATATATATATTGTCCCTCCCTATAGTATGACATCACGCTATGTGTATACGACTACGATGAATCCATGTTCCACATGTGGTGGATATCGGACCCTGACTACTTTGAAACATAAACAAAAATCAGCTGTTCAGAACTTATATTCGAATTCCTGAAACGCAAGAAAGTAGGAGGGTAATGAAGCATAATGAAATAAGGAGTATTGAAATAATTGTGCAAAATACAAAATACCGTCGATACTAAATTGTTATGGATTTGTGTTTCTTCGTCGTTGATTTGTGATGACACGTTTAATGTTTACACCACTGTCGTTTTAATACGCTGTGTTACCGGAATTTTGTGTTGTCGATGTCCATCAAACAATATGATTAACAGAAACGATAACCCAAGACAAGTACCAATCGTCCCTGCAGCAGTAAGAATGTTTTCTGAAGCAACATTGAACGGTTTGATAATAATATCACGGCCAATGCTGCCGAAGCAATCAACAAGCTTAAGTCGACCCGATAAAGCGAAGGGCGTTCATAATTTCTGACAACAATGACGATACTCCTCCGGACCTGAGACACATTAGAAGAAATGCTATTTTATTTTTCAAGAGCGACGTAACGAGGTTATCTGTGCATTTAATTAAAGCTGCAAACTATAGTTTTGTCGGTGCATATTGTGCATTACGGTTCCAGTATTGTACCTTGTTGTTGACTTCCGTCGTCTCGCGTCTGAGCTTAGAAAGACTCCTTGCTCATAGTCTTACGGATTGAGTCAGAGTCGAACACTGTTCTTCGTTATATCTAGCCAAGCTTTCTTTATTCGTACAATATTAAACACACAATTGGTTATTTCGTAAAACATAATAATTGGTAATTTTGAAAATTTCATGCAAGCTTTGCAGAGCAGAATTCTATGAATGATATTCGAATATTGACAAAAAATAACCCGTTCTCGGTAGCTGCGCCTGAGTGTCGCG
>NC_091929.1:30545461-30730461 GCF_041260155.1 Ptychodera flava
TTTTTGTGAAATTGATGCCCTTTATCTCATTTTTCCGGTTATTGAAAGTAGTTATTTTACTTTATAGAGAAAAACTGCTCTTGTGCTTTACTCTACTGTTAAAATTTATGTACAGTTAAATAAAGATTTTTTTTGGCTAAATAATGCTCAACGTCCATTTGTATGTGTGTATGAGATTGAGTTTATAAGACAGAGTTACTTGTAGGATTATTCTACATTTCTACTGATTTATCACACATTTGGTATTGTATTGAAAAAATACATATGACACCAAAATGTCCGTAAAGGTGTCCACGGAAATTCCACTTGATTACATGCTCCATCTGCTATGTTCAGCTTCTTTTAAGGAAAATAAAAATAAAAAGAATTGTTGACTTGAAAAATGTAACATGCCAGCTGTGAAGTATCAGGTATAATAGGCCTATAGTACACTTCCTTGGATTTTTGTCAACTTTTAGTATTGAATAAAGAAAATCAGTTTGACTCCAAAAGTGTCCTTTTGACTTCAAAGTGGTCCCCGAAAACTTGGGATGATTTTACGGTCTCTCTGCTGTATTCCACATCGTTTAAGTTAAAGACAGAATGTGTTGACTTGAAAAATGTAACATGCGACCTGTGAGGTATCAGGTATTAATAAAACTATAGTACACTTCCTTTTTTGTCCAACTTTTAATATTGCATAAGGAAAATCAGTTTGGCTCCAAAAGTGTCCTTTTGACTTCAAAGTGGTCCCCGGGAAAATCGAATGATTGTACACTCTGTCTGCTTTATTCAACTTCTTTTGCGTAATTGAAGCAATGTTCTAACTTGAAAAATGGAACATGCGACCTGTGAAGTATCAGTTATTAATAGGACTATAGCACACTTCCTTGGATATTTGTCAACTTTTAGTATTGAATAAAGAAAATCAGTTTGACTCCAAAAGTGTCCTTTTGACTTCAAAGTGGTCCCCGAAAACTTGGATGATTTTACGGTTCTCTCTGCTGTATTCCACATCGTTTAAGTTAAAGACAGAATGTGTTGACTTGAAAAATGTAACATGCGACCTGTGAGGTATCAGGTATTAATAAAACTATAGTACACTTTCCTTTTTTGTCCAACTTTTAATATTGCATAAGGAAAATCAGTTTGACTCCAAAAGTGTCCTTTTGACTTCAAAGTGGTCCCCGGGAAAATCGAATGATTGTACACTCTGTCTGCTTTATTCAACTTCTTTTGCGTAATTGAAGCAATGTTCTAACTTGAAAAATGGAACATGCGACCTGTGAAGTATCAGGTATTAGTAGGACTATAGCACACTTCCTTGGATATTTGTCAACTTTTAGTATTGAATAAAGAAAATCAGTTTGACTCCAAAAGTGTCCTTTTGACTTCAAAGTGGTCCCCGGGAAAATCGAATGATTGTACACTCTGTCTGCTTTATTCAACTTCTTTTGCGTAATTGAAGCAATGTTCTAACTTGAAAAATGGAACATGCGACCTATGAAGTATCAGTTATTAATAGGACTATAGTACACTTCCTTGGATTTTTGTCAACTTTTAGTATTGAATAAAGAAAATCAATTTGACTCCAAAAGTGTCCTTTTGACTTCAAAGTGGTCCCCGAAAACTTGGGATGATTTTACGGTCTCTCTGCTGTATTCCACATTGTTTAAGTTAAAGACAGAATGTGTTGACTTGAAAAATGTAACATGCGACCTGTGAGGTATCAGGTATTAATAGGACTATAGCACACTTCCTTGGATTTTGTCAACTTTTAGTATTGAATAAGGAAAATCAGTTTGACTCCAAAAGTGTCGTTTGACTTCAAAGTGGTCCCCGGGAAAATCGAATGATTGTACACTCTGTCTGCTTTATTCAACTTCTTTTGCGTAATTGAAGCAATGTTCTAACTTGAAAATTGTAACATGTGACCTATGAAGTATCAGTTATTAATAAGACTATAGTACACTTCCTTGGATTTTTGTCAACTTTTAGTATTGAATAAAGAAAATCAGTTTGACTCCAAAAGTGTCCTTTTGACTTCAAAGTGGTCCCCGAAAACTTGGGATGATTTTACGGTCTCTCTGCTGTATTCCACATCGTTTAAGTTAAAGACAGAATGTGTTGACTTGAAAAATGTAACATGCGACCTGTGAGGTATCAGGTGTTAATAAACTATAGCACACTTCCTTGTTTGTCAACTTTTAATATTGCATAAGGAAAATCAGTTTGACTCCAAAAGTGTCCTTTTGACTTCAAAGTGGTCCCCGGGAAAATCGAATGATTGTACACTCTGTCTGCTTTATTCAACTTCTTTTGCGTAATTGAAGCAATGTTCTAACTTGAAAAATGGAACATGCGACCTGTGAGTATCAGGTATTAATAGGACTATAGCACACTTCCTTGGATTTTGTCAACTTTTAGTATTGAATAAAGAAAATCAGTTTGACTCCAAAAGTGTCCTTTTGACTTCAAAGTGGTCCCCGGGAAAATCGAATGATTGTACACTCTGTCTGCTTATTCAACTTCTTTTGCGTAATTGAAGCAATGTTCTAACTTAAAAAACGGAACATGCGACCTAGTGAAGTATCAGTATTAGTAGGACTATAGCACACTTCCTTGGATATTTGTCAACTTTTAGTATTGAATAAAGAAAATCAGTTTGACTCCAAAAGTGTCCTTTTGACTTCAAAGTGGTCCCCGAAAACTTGGGATGATTTTACGGTCTCCTCTGCTGTATTCCACATTGTTTAAGTTAAAGACAGAATGTGTTGACTTGAAAATGGAACATGCGACCTATGAAGTATCAGTTATTAATAGGACTATAGTACACTTCCTTGGATATTTGTCAACTTTTAGTATTGAATAAAGAAAATCAGTTTGACTCCAAAAGTGTCCTTTTGACTTCAAAGTGGTCCCCGGAAAATCGAATGATTGTACACTCTGTCTGCTTTATTCAACTTCTTTTGCGTAATTGAAGCAATGTTCTAACTTGAAAATTGTAACATGTGACCTATGAAGTATCAGTTATTAATAGGACTATAGTACACTTCCTTGGATTTTTGTCAACTTTTAGTATTGCTTAAAGAAAATCAGTTTGACTCCAAAAGTGTCCTTTTGACTTCAAAGTGGTCCCCGAAAACTTGGGATGATTTTACGGTCTCTCTGCTGTATTCAACATCGTTTATTTTAAGAAAGAATGTGTTGACTTGAAAAATGTACATGCGACCTGTGAAGTATCAGGTATTAATAAAACTAAGTACACTTCCTTGATTTTGTCCAACTTTTGGTATTGAATAAAGAAAATCAGTTTGACTCCAAAAGTGTCCTTTTGACCTCAAGGTGGTCCCCAAAGACTTGTGATGATTTTACGCTCTCTGTGCTGTATTCAATCGTTTATGTTAAAGAAAGAATGTTTTGATTTTAGAATTGAATATGCGACCTGTTAAGTATCAGGTATAAATAAGACAAGAGTACACTTCCTGTTTTTTTCAAACTTTTAGTAAAGAATAAAGAAATCAGTTTGACTTCAAAAGTGTCCTCTTGACTTCAAAGGTGTCCCATGAAAATTCGGATAATTTTACGCTCCGCCTGCTGTATTCAACTTCTTTTAGGTAATGTATTACTTCAATCGCGTCACTTTCTATGGTAGGTATTGGATATCTTTGTAAAAAAAAATTAAGAAAATATCCCCCTAAAATATTGGCCTCGAGCCCTATTCTGGTGTATTTTCATCTGTGCATTCGTAGCATAATGCTGAGGCCTATAGATTGCATTCGTGTCAAGGGATATCGCTTCAGAACCGCTGTTAATCTGTCCATAGACCTTTTCTGTAGTTTACTACGACACCAATCGTTTTTTTATTTACCTCGCAAATAATGAAATAGCTTAGTCTTTGAATAAATGAACATGTACCTACTTTATCTCTGACTATCTATGACTCATCTCCTACTTCCGTTAATTATGTTGAATGTGGCAACATCTATAATTTCAGCTTTTTTAAGAGCCGTCGACTGTTTCTGCTCGGTTCTGAACTTTTGACAGACCCAAAGTATTCAATTACGCGAGAGGGCAAACGTTGCAGAATTCGTGGACGTCGGCTCACGGGAAAACGGTTGAAAATACATGTTTATATTATTGAGGTAGCTAGCAGAAGTAGACAATGGGTCGTGAACTGACCAGTGTTATAGTACCGGTCGAAGTAAACTACCAAAAATGTCTATGGGCTGGCTTGTGGCGATGAATTTTTGACCCGCAAGTGCGATTGATACGCCACAGCAATGCTGCAAATTGTATTTCATATCCGTTTATGTATTTACGAGCAGCGATTAGAATGACTTCCAAATATCGATATGACTTCAAATGAGTCATTTTATAGATAAGTCATGATTGATATAGACACTAGCCCTCCCCATTGTTAATTCTGTGCTCAGCCTTATTTTGTACATTTTTCCCAACTCTAGGTATTAAATACTAAAATAGCAGCTGATATTACATCGGAAACGTCCGTGTGACAACAAAAGCGTCCATTATGCGGTAGGTGTCGTCAGACTTGAGTTTAACCCCCTATCTTACCGGACATTTAGGATGGGGACCACTTTGAAGTCAGGGAACACTTTGAGGTCTTCACAGACGACCGATAATTTAGCATATTTCACCGAGTGGAATAACATGCAAACTTGCTTTATGGAACAAAAATGATTGAAGTAATTTATAAGAACGAAAGACAAATAATGTGCTTCTTTGCTGTTTACTTAATTGATCATTACCAAATGATATTCATTGGAGTCATAAAGTTATTAATATGAAAAATTAATGTAAAGACGTATATAGAAATCCGAACAAGATTGGATAGTTTAACACGGTAAAACTCATTTTTTTCATTGTTATATTAGCATATATTATCTTGCACTTTTACAGAGCATTAAATGCACTGTGGGTAAAAAAGTGAACTTCTCACCACAGCAAGAGTTTGACATAGTGCTGTAAAAATAATTTTAATGCAAATTAATCGTTTTCATAGCACAAGGCCTGTCAAAACTCATGTATCTATCCAACTTTTTAGGCATTTCTGGTATGAAATTTATGAAACTTTACTTTTGCTTTCATAATCTCATGTGTTTTAACCATAGAACCTAATTAGAGAATCCGTCATACTGAAAATACGACTCGTATAATATATGTTGCTCCATCCCTAGTTAATTCGAGGAGTCGATCGTGAGATTCATACACAAGAGCAACAAGGGAGGAAAAATGAAAGTTTGTCGATGATTTTGCACTTAAATTCAACGCAATCTGACGTGCTAGAATCATTATTTTTAAAGGAAAACTACTTATTTGGCACATTTAAGTATGATTTAAAGTCTGTCAGTGATCATCGCAAATGCACTTATCGGAAGTATTTTTGGTCTCAATAAGTGATGATGTTATCTCTCGCGACATCGTCCGATGTAATTTTTTCTCGATAGCGTGATTATAACACAAATAGATGTGTCTAGCCATAATAGAGGTCTGTATTTACAAATTTTTAACAATATTTAAGGTTCATTTTCCTATATCAGATCGAATGTAAGAACGCCAAGAAAATGCGCTCATGTACGCTCTGTACAAAGACGTCGCTGACAACGAAGCAGTGTTGTGGCTGTCTATCGGTACAATACTGCGACAAGGACTGCTAGAAGAAAGACTGGCGGAATCACAAGGACACATGTTTGCAGCTGCAAGATCAAATTCTAAACGTGGCGATGGCTAGGAAAGAAAGTATACGCAAACCTGGATTAACCACAAGTCTTAATCAAAGTATCGGTATCTATTACTGGGGTAACACACCGTCAATTGAGCTGCTCAAACTACAACAGAATGAATGGAGTGGTGGCGATTATCCTAAAAAAATGTCCCTTCTTCTTGCTGGTGTTGGTGACCTCAGAAACGTCATCAAGACTGTAGCCTCGCTTCCAAAAGAGTTTAAAGGTCAAATTGAATTCACCTTAAACGACTGTGATGCTCATATACTGGCCAAGGACGTATTGTTCTTGTATATGATATTCACGACAGACGACGCCAAGTTCACATCAGACACTTTGGTTCAACTTTGGTATTCGGTATGCATCGTAGATGAACACAACCAATACCTGCTGACAATTCTGAGAATTCTGTCGACCATCGATGTACAAACATTGGTCCAAAACACGTCTGGTAAGATAGATATCTCAGAGACAGATCTGAAGCAGTTGCAGTCAACCTGGGCAGCGTGGTTGAAGTCATTAGTAAACGGCGGTCCAAAAATCCATATTACCGAGCAGAGGCGTGTAAGCATTGATATGGATGATACCTCTGCGGAAGGATGGCGGCTGTACAGGGACTGCATCCCTAAACGCCATTGCAAATCATTAGAAGAGTGGTACGAAAGCGGTATAATGCTACCTTCTTCCGACCCAAGGAAGCGCGACGCAAAGTTTCAGAATGTTACCTTGCTGTGCAAAAATTTCCTTTATAATAAATCCCTGAAACAAGAAAACCGTACTACAGAGTGGAAGATGTCGAATTTATTCGTAGACGAACAATTGATATATCCAATACATGCTGACACATTTCCTTTCAGAGGGTGGGATTACATTGAAGTAGCCTCTAACTCCAATGAAGATTGTATATCCGCAATGTACTGCAACTATTTATCTGACATGATAGAGAAGTTCATCCTCTCAGTATATGAAGATTGTGTGTCATTTCGAGTTTTTCTCGGTGACTGTTTTCAACTGAAGACAAACTTTGAAATAAATACTTATGATCGCATTATAACATCCAATATTGCTGATTACTACGGAGTTCCGGCTGTTCTCGATTATTTCAAGCCATTCTTGAATTCCAAAAATTGCCACTCTGTGATCACCATAGAATTGATGAATTGGGAGGAATACATAAGGGCCATGGAGTTGAGTCCCATTTTTACGTCTTCTAAAAGAGAATCAAACCGAGGAGATACATTTAATCGTAAAGGACACTGGTGTTCCCTTACTTTCAAACGCCGACAGCAGGCCCAGAGGGAGAAATGCGCCCTCTAGTGTCAGAGATTCAGTGGAGTATTACTCTTCGGAGGGTACATACACAGAATACTGCGATATGACCAAACCATTTATTGATTATCTGAGAAGTGATTTCTTGACACATAAGATAAGGAATTCAGGAGAGTATCCTTCACGTGCGGATATCCCAAAATTCAAAGATGTCGTACGGTATAATGGACTCAAACTCCGCGATTTCACATGTGAACTGAATCGTATTATCCCTCACCGTTGGAAGATGAACATTCGACGGGTTTCTCAAATTGTAGGATTCATACGATCTCTGGAATGGACACTGTCCGGCGTTTAGTTAGTGATATAAATGCAAATTTTATAGTTAGTTGAAAGAATACCATTCATGTCCTTAAGATATAAATGTACAATGATAGGAAATTCAAACTTCATAATAGATTGTCCACCCGAGTATAAGTGGAGGCACTATCCTGTGGCAAATGATGCTGTACTGTACTCACATTTGTCAGAACAGACTCATATTACATTGTATTGACGATTGTTTTCACAATAACCACACCTCTTTTTTATTTAATTTTTTTAGTTTAAGTTAAGAAAGGTGGTGCAAGAAGAAGAGTTCGTTCTCTGATGAAGGAATTTAAATCTTATTTTCTAATATAGTTGTGATGAAATATTAATTCTCTGTTTCTAAATCTGTTCATCAAATATTTAATGGACTGTATTTCAAAACAGGATTGTCATAAAATATGACAGATTCCTCTAGTCATTTCATTTACCGATCTGTAACTTTTTCTCTAAGAATGCATACGCACCAATTGAAGACACCGTTATTCTGCTGCAGCTAGTTTTTGATTCATTATTTCACAAGATCCGGAGGGCATAGTATATTTTATTAGAACTCCGACCTTAGCCAAACGCACAAGCACTTAGTCATGACCATACACAGTTTAATGTATATAAAGTGAAATAGGGTTTCGTTTGCCAGCAAAGTTAGCTTAAACACAAAACAGACTCACAAATTTAATAAAAACGTCTTATAATTTAATAACACAGAGGCTTCGTTCAGTTTCTTTGACTTGGTACTAGCTTGTCTTGTTTCTCCCAAGACAGAAAATATTATTTCTATTAAGAAACGGCACGCGTCCAACAAAGGCTTTCAGATGGCATGACAATCATGTGCAAGAGGAAAGACTGTTTAGGTAGAAAACACCTCGGGGACAGATTTTTAGATGCTCAAAATTTTTCTTCACTTTTCTTCTATATCTCTCGTTGGGGCTCACTTTAATGTTCACCTTCTTAGTTTTGTGAAAATTTCATTTTTCTCCGTAGGGTTAACACTGGCATCGGAGGGATGGTGGTTTGAAAAAGGTAGTAGCTTTACTGGTGTAGCAAAATGTTTAAATAACGAGAACATTTAAATAGTATGGAATTCTTGAAAGATGGTACGCATTGTTTCCTTACTTTGAAAAATATCCAATCGTAACTGATATAGTAATGATAACCCCCTCCCAAGATCTGACGGCCTGTCCCTACATCGATTCATGTTGAAAGGTAATCTCATCCTATTTTACAATATTTCCTGTCCTTTAATATTGTCCGACCTATTGTATTTAATTAAAGCTGTATGCTAAGTCATCTATTCATTATAGTATGTAGATTTGAAAACTACTTCACATGTGCACTTTCTAGGCAGAGGTAGAACACAGCTGAGAGTAGTAGCAAAGTCGAGAGTTGAAAATGTAGAAGTTGCGTCTTCACTATTGCTGTTTAGTAATAAAGATCTAAGGTATTGCTTACAAGCGACAACTTGACGTGTCAGCTCCAATTACTGAAAGCATTACGGCTCCAGGACTGGTACCTCAACCCAGAGGCCGTAAAGGAAGGGACGTAACAGTTATAGTGAACACATGGTGGAGAATCCAGATATCTAGGCGACCTCCATAACGTGTACTGGTAAACCAGAGCAATAACGACCAGCATGGCAGTCTCAGATATGAAATTTTCGAGAGAACAGGAACTGATGCAGGACTTGATGCGGAAAATAGGATGGTCACCCAACGTGAAAATGGACGCATGCGCGGGAAGGGGTTTTATTCACGTATGGGCGTATCAGCAAACAAGGGTTAACGAACGTGCACTTTTTCAAACAGAAACGTCTCATTAAAAGCCGAAAGGACAGTTCTCTGACAGCCAACCATATTTATATCGATTTTCTATCGCTGTATAGCTTATTGATACAGACTACTGCACTTACAACAACGAATGAAAGTATAATCAAATGATGCCTACATTGATCTTATAGACAAAATCCTGGAAAAGTATTTCGTCAACCCTTAGCGCCATTTCCTTCAATAGATGCAAGCTGCAGAGAGAGAGAAAAAATGAGAGGTATCGAATTTGCACTTCATCATGCAAAATTTAATGGCGCATCGATATTGGCAAGTGGAGACTACGCAGTGTACACGACATCTCAGGAACGTTTCATATATACTGTTCTTGCGAAGCTACAGTATTAGAGTACACGATTATGCTCCAAACTTATGTCAAAATTAAATAAAGCATTTATTCACAACTGATGCATGCGTTCAGATATTTAGTTTGTACAGGACAGCCGAATGTATAGAGGAACTATAATGTGAATATGTAATTATTTGAACAAACAGCATGCTTGTAGAAACAGCCCGGCAGTTTGCCCACGATGTCCTTTAAATTCCTCAGTGTTTTCCGATCTTTACATTTATAGAACAATGCGTCTTCGGTGAATGTGTAGGTCATAAATGAGGCAAAATGCCAAACAGAAAATGAATATATTCAGTTGAAAAGAGGGTAAGTGTCCTTCATTTGAAGCTTAAACATTTCTTTCCAATTGTTACTTCGATAAGGATTAACAAGAGTCAGAAAATTGTCTATTGTTCACCTATGAATAAAATGTGAATTACCTCGTCCATTGTGAGCCATAGTGCTTGACTTTCCCGTTGAACTACCCAAGCGCTGGTCGACGTGACTTGCTGTACTTATATTTATTTTATTTTTTATTTGACTTTATTTAATGAGGGTAGCCTGGTAAACTCTAGAGAGAGTTTATCTCCCCCAGGCCATCGACATTACAACAAATATATACAAAACCACAATGACAATTTTCAAAAGTGAAAATACAAATAACCACATATAACAACTGCCACATTTAACAGGAAAAACAAGAAAAAATTAAAATTCTGCCCAATATTGTTTTAAATAATTTCTTTTAAAAGAGACAAGTGTCTCAGAAGATTTGACTTCTGTTTTCAACTTATTCCATTCCATAGCTCCCTGTACTGACCATTGTTGTTTAAAAAACATTCAATTTGGCTCTAGGAATTCAAGCTTATTTTGGGAGCTAGCTCTGGTCACACGGCTATGACACTGACTGACATATTGAAACATTTCCGTCATATACAATGGGCTATATCTTTCAAGGATTTAAAAACTAAACACATATTTTTGTATAAAATTCTATCAGGTAAAGGCATAATGTGTAATGAGTCTAAAAAGTCCATTGGTCGGTTAATTATACTTAGTGCCCATCATAACACGCACAGCGCGTTTCTGTAATTTGAATAACTTGTTTATATTTGCACTAGTTCCCCATGCACTACAACAATAGTCCAAATGGGGAAGTATATGTGCATTATAATATGTTCGTCTAGTACTTAACGGTAAATACCGTATTTTACGTCTAAGTAGAGCTATACGTGAATTGACCTTTATACAAATTGAATCAGTATTTGACTTCCAGTTCAAGTGTTGATCTACGACTATTCCCAGAAGTCTTTCTTCATTTACAGACTCTAAAATATTCTGACCAAGTTTACAATGAAGAACATTTCTTGGTAGACGTGACAATCTCTGATGTGTGGTCATAAGCATGGTCTTTGTTTCACTTGTATTTATAAACATTTTATTTTGCATACACCAATGTCTTACTGATTCAAGATCATCATCGAGTGTTTTTTAAATTTCTGCCAGGTTATATGTATGCTGGAAGCCGCAATTGAGGAAATAAATTCCACAGTTTAACTTCAAGCGTCCTGCGTTATTTTTATACAGTTAGGCATACTACTTTGCAGTAAATAATTGTCAAACTTCAAAAATTGCTAACGCACTAGGGTGTCAGTTGGGTACTAGGTGGTACCAGGTACTTGTACTACTTGTCAGACATACTTGTGACTAATTTACAACGCATTCTATCACCGCCCCCTATGTTGAAGTCAAGATTGAAATCGCCTTTTTCGTACCCGGTGAAGATATAAACCACTAAATTATTTGAGTGTCCCGATAGGAACAAGTTTCCTTGGTATTCAAGGTAGGTTCAAAGTTCGCTAATGGTGTATGTCTTCCCCACGGCCGTGCCTCGCTACTTTGACGGTCGACCGAAGACCTTTACCGAGAAAAGTGGTCATGGGCCAGTTGGTATCGGTGAAAATTTTGAGGGTGTTTCCTCCCGTTCTTTGTACCTTTTGACAGTGCATTTGAATTTATGATAAGGTTGTTATTACAAGGTGTACAAGTTTGACTTTCACATGTACTTTGCACAATTTTGGTGCAAGGTTTTGTGCACACAAAGGTAAAAGATATGGTGCAATACGACAAAGACAGTTCATCATTCTCTGTCAATTGGCAAATTCTTACAGTGATATCTTCTCTTTCGATAGACGAGAAACACATCAAATGACTGTAAAGAAACCTATTTCAATTTAATTTCTCGAATGTGACGTTATTGAAGGAGCAAAGGTCGAAAAACAGACCATCGACGTCTGTCTATAATACTAGCAACAGGAAATCCAAACCTTAACGAGCGGGTGTATCATATACTGTCAAGTTTATGCTGTAGGTCACAGGTGGCAATTTTTGTAAATAATTGTAAAACATTATGTTATCACACACGTTCATGGGCATAGGTACAGTGAATGCAAAGATAACCTTGGTTCATTTTTATCTAACGGCAGAATCCTGACAGAATTGGCCATCAATGTGTAGATGAAACAGCTCAGCCATACATAAATCATAATGATTGTTACGCACACTTGCAAACGCTGTTTCAGTGTTACACCGGCATCAAGCGATAATGTCCTTGATGTCTTCAATGTTTGCATACAACTGTTATGCGACTTTGATAAATGACAACCAGTTGTCATCTTTTATCTAACTCATTTTCATCCATCTTGATTGAAATACTCGTCCTCAACGAAATGCTTGTAGGTTAACGTTTCGAATATCTAAGAAAAGGAATGAAACAGTTAATTAAACGTTTACGTACACAGGATTGACTAAAAGCACTTGATTCCTATAAAATTATACATTGCAATATACTTACGCAATGTTTTTCACTGATTTGTTCCAGAATTTAAAAGATTATGGATTCTCTGATTGGTGCGTGTTGGCGTTGTAGAGGCAAGGGTAAAGTGAAGTGTCCTCAATGTGACTTTGCTCTGTATTGTGGTAAGAAGTGTTTAAAAGACGACGAATTTCGACATGAGGTGCGTAGGCCACAAAGTTTTTTAAAGTCATACTTTTAAGAGACAACTTCGTCGGTTTTAAATCACTTCACTCATTGTGTTTTATGTGAGAAGTTGTTCATGTGTTGTTCTGCTTACTGAAATACATTGGGTTATAAATCATCAGAGCTCTACTTACATCTTGGGTGTAGACATCACATGTGTATTTGTACCATAAATGATGTTGTCGAAACATTTATTGTTATATCAGCAAGTAGGGAAAGAGTAGATATCTGACGACCGATAATTTAGCATATTTCATCGAGTGTAACAACATGCAGACTTGCTGTGTAGCAGAACAAAAATTACCGAAGTAATTTATAAGATGAAGACCCTGTAACTTTAAGGTTCGAACGAAAGACAATAATGGGTCCTTTAAAAAATTGGCCGACTAGCGGGAAATACAGTACTCGTTAAAATAAAGAGCAAAGTTAAAACAAATACAGTAAAATACTAACCGACCAGCGGGAGATAAAACACTTGCAAAGCAGAGAATAAAAAGCGCAGACGTTTCGGGTGCAACCCTTCGTCAGTACTAAAAACTCGCTAGAGAAACGTGAAAACGCAAGAAAGAAAAACAGCCAATCAAACAAGGGAACGATCAAACGCGTTAAAATATGCATTCATACCGGCTGGTGCCAGAGTACCGAGTTTAAAAATAGTGGCCTGTTCGAGTTTATGGCGGGTAGAGTCTGTGGTGGAGATTATAGCAGACACTGCCATGTCGGACCGACCGCGGTGGGGTGGTGTCCAAAAATGCTTGGCCACCGGATATGCGAGCTTGTTGTCGGTCACAGTGCGAAGATGTTCAGCAAAGCGATCGCCTAGGCGACGCTTTGTTTCGCCAATATATAGCATGCTGCAGCGTCTGCATTTGATACAATAGATGATATTAGCCGACGTGCATGTGAACACGCCGGAAACATTGACTCTACCACGCGGGCCCTGAATGAAGTTGGTTGTAAAAGTATGTGGGCAGGTGTTACATACTCGACGGCCACATGATGATGTTTCCAGTAGCACAATCGTGATTAGGTAAACTGGAACGCACCAGCCGGTCTTTGATGTTCGTGTCACGTCGAAATGCCATGATGGGAGGTACGGAAAAATATTCTGTGTGTTGGGGGAGTTGGTTAAGATGGAAAACTCCTCAAAGATGATTTTACGGATTCTATGATTAAAAGGATGGTATGTTAATACAAGAGGAATGCGATCGCATTGAGAACGGGTAGTTGACTTTAACGCATCCTCCTGCGTTAATGGTTCAACGCGCTCTTTGGCTTTTGTTCCCACTACAGAGCGGGGATAACCAACTCCCCCCAACACAACAGAATATTTTTTCCGTACCTGACCTCTGGCATTCAGCTTGAGCGGACGTATAGAAATTTGCATAATTCAATAGGCTGCAGAGCCTCGTTCTGAATGTAAACAAGCAATATGTCGGAATACACGTCGTTCGAGCGACTTGGTCGTGAAAATGGGCTCGAAAGCTCACAAATATGATTATTTAATGCGAAATTGAACATGCTATGAGGTAATGTACACTTTTGAGAGTAATTTCATCGTATCTATGCATGATAGAAATAAATACTAATGATAATTGACAACTGAATTCGTACGTTGCAATGATGGTTTATACCTCTCAGCTGTGTGCTATTTTTAGACTGTGACCCGAAACACACTGATACAGGTCTTGAACAAAAATAATACTTGTTGTGTCAAACCACTTGCTATTGAACAACGCTTGTGACAAGTTTCGTGAATTTCTGACAGTGCGCCTATATTTGCGGCATGATTTCATGATGCCATGTATGCGCTGTTAGTGTTACCGTACAAGGCCGATCGTACAGCCCAGTGTACGCGTGTACAGCGTACAACGCTATGGCACTGAAACTCGCCTTTATGCTATCGGACTTCAGTCAACATTGACGAGTTGAAACATGGTAACTGAACAGTGATATACTACCCGTTACCAGTGAAAAGGAAAACTGTGACAAATCACGGTCACTCAAATCCACTCTTACAACGATATTATTATCTTGAAAGGCTGAGGGGTCAGTAAAATCAGGCGTGGGAATGTCCGACCACCACATCTGCATCGACTCCAAACAGACAGACACTGACAGTTGACAATGACCGAATACAAGAGAAGTCGGCCAGTACAGTATGCACCCTATTAGAATATATGCTCCATATTAGTGTTTCTTTTTTGAAGTCTCACTTAAGTTATATACGAAAGCGATCTAAATGTCATTCATAAGATGAGCGTAATGTTTGCAAACTTCACAGATCACAGTTCAACGCACGTATGATATACACACATTGGGTAAAATTAAAGATGGCGGTGTATCGCGATCGTGGTAGCGAGTTTTGCAGTCTTCGTCATAGTTACACTTGAAGTTCGTTAAAAAGTCATAGGAGATGGCGAAGCAACTTAGTTAAGAGTCATCAAGCCATGAATTTTACTGAAGAAATGGCATAATGTTTGCCTGAACTTTAATACGGTACGCGCGCGATCTGCAGAAACACGGAGGCAGACCGTACATGTTTTGCAGGGTGGACGTGGGAGCTCTTCGACTTTGAGTTTGTTTTCTGAATGTTCGTAGTACCCGGTAGTATTAAACCGACAAAATAACAAAAACTATGGTAGTAAAAAGTTAAAATTGTTTGGCATATTCAACTGTGAAGAGAATGCGTATGCAATCATATTGCTTTGTTGCGAGTGGCAGACTTCTCCTGGCCGAGTCCCACTGCACTGGCCGAGTTGGTCGCACCCGTCGGCGCCGCGTGGCGATGGCCGAGTTCGCAACTGCCCGACTTCTCCGTTACCCAATGGAATATTGGTAGCCAATGCCTACGAGGACTACCGCGAAATTGTAACCCAAGCATCAAATATAAATATAACATAAGTTGGATTGACAACAGTAAAATATGTGATATTGTGCAATCTTTATTGGGCCTAAACAATTTGTAAACGTGAGCAAGGCGTCAGCGGAGTGCAACACGTTCCTCACTTTAAGCGGCCATCTTGTCTTCTGATGGCGGGACGGTGTACGACCTACGAGGCCAAAGCAGTGATTTGCAGGGCATGAACAAGAATAAAACTAAGTTAGGGGGCTTAAATAATGATTAGACTGTCTAACTATGTAAAAATATTCACAAGAATCAGCTGTGCATGTAGTTGCGGCAGCCCAAAAGTAGGCCTATGTTTAGCGAGCCATAGATCGACAATACACACATAGCACCAAAAGTAAGCCGTAGAAGTTGATAAAAATTCATAGGCACAAACTTAACTGCTTTATATGACCATAGAAACGTCTCTGACATCGTTTGTTGGGAAAAAATGGGCTGAAATTGCCCCCCCAAAAACAGGAAAAATCACACTAACGGTCAAGTAGAACAGCGCCCTCATCACTTCCATTTGAACGAAATTCTAATATAAATATGCAAATAGGGGTATCTCCGCTCAAGCTGTTTCGACGTGACACGAACATCAAAGACCGGCTGGTGCGTTCCAGTTTACCTAATCACGATTGTGCTACTGGAACATCATCATGTGGCCGTCGAGTATGTAACACCTGCCCACATACTTTTACAACCAACTTCATTCAGGGCCCGCGTGGTAGAGTCAATGTTTCCGGCGTGTTCACATGCACGTCGGCTAATATCATCTATTGTATCAAATGCAGACGCTGCAGCATGCTATATATTGGCGAAACAAAGCGTCGCCTAGGCGATCGCTTTGCTGAACATCTTCGCACTGTGACCGACAACAAGCTCGCATATTCGGTGGCCAAGCATTTTTGTACACCACCCCACCGCGGTCGGTCCGACATGGTTAGTGTCTGCTATAATCTCCACCACAGACTCTACCCGCCATAAACTCGAACAGGCCACTATTTTTAAACTCGGTACTCTGGCACCAGCCGGTATGAATGCATATTTTAACGCGTTTGATCGTTCCCTTGTTTGATTGGCTTTTTTCTTTCTTGCGTTTTCACGTTTCTCTAGCGAGTTTTTAGTACTGACGAAGGGTTGCACCCGAAACGTCTGCGCTTTTTATTCTCTGCTTTGCAAGTGTTTTATCTCCGCTGGTCGGTTAGTATTTTACTGTATTTGTTTAACTTTGCTCTTATTTTAACGAGTACTGTATTTCCCGCTAGTCGGCCAATTTTTTACTGTATTCCTTCACACTTGCTGCAGTTTTATCCCTCTTTTGAGGTCATTTGTAATTTTTAATGTGGTCCTTTGCTGATTTACTAAATCGATCATTACCCAATAATATGTATTCGAGTGATAAAGTTATAAATATGAAAATGTCAAGACGTAAATAGACATCCGGACAAAATTGTATGGTTTAACATGAAAAACTCATATTTATCATATTTATATGAGCATTAATTATTTTGCATTTTGTCACTAGTGCAAAAGCTTTTGTTTTGTGCTAAGGTGGTAAACTGTAGGGCATTAAATGCATTGTCGGTAAAATTGTCGACTTCTCACCACAGCTTGAGAGCTGAGCCAGAGTTTGAGATAGTGCTGTAAAATAATGTTAACGTAAATTGATAGTTTTCATGGCAGAAAGTTTTCTCATGAAAATACCAAAGCTCAATATGTATCTTTCCAACTGTTTACGCATTTCTTTTATGAAATCTATGTATGACCTAAAACTTTACTTTGGCTTCCGTAGTTCGTTTTAATCATAGACCCTAATTAAGGAATTAGGTTTTACATGTAGAAATCCGCCATATTGAAAACACTTGCGACCGCCTGAGACTTTTATGGCTCACTTAGGTGGCAAATCTATTAAAGGTACCGAGAATTTACTCCCCTCGGTAAGCATTTTCTATTTCATACAAACAGACATGGTGTTAATGAAAGTGCTTTCATTGCCATCCGCCAACTTGATTGTTACCACGCCGATTACGTAAAATTTGAATTCTATTTAGAATTAAGGTAAAGTGACAGAACTATTCAACTTGGTCCCTAAAATTTGTGTATGTCTTCCGAATATGGTAAACAGAGTTTTGTGAGCCCTGCCAGTCACATTGTACAGTTTTAGCGGCACCGGTTGCGTAAGTAAAAAGTATATACAAATCGATAGACTGCTATAATACAGGTGACTGACTTGAATGAACAAAAATAAAATGAAACAGTGTCATTAATACCGCGCACCAACTTTGATTCAAGCGCGATTTAGACTAATTTATACTCTAGTTGGTGTTAGAAATATGTTTGCTCCTTCACTGGTTAATTCGAGAAACCAATCGTCAGATTCGTACACAAAAGCAATAAGGGAGAAAAAAATAAAATTTGTCGGTGATTTTGCACTTACATTCGACGCACTCTGACACGCTATAATCATTGTTTTTCAAGTGGGTACTAATGACATACACACTACCCTGTATGACAAAATGGATGATTTCGATTTTGAAATTATAAACCATCCCTACTTGTAGCTGTGGAAACGCAGCTATCTGTTGGCGGGGAAGCGTGCGTAGCTATGCGGGTCATCAAAAAGTCAACCCCGCCACATTTTGATGACCCGCATATTGACGCACGCTACTCCGCCAACAGATAGCTGCGTTTCCACAGCTACCCTACTTGTCAAGTAATATTCCGTCTGCACCTGCTTATGGTATTTACTTGTCTTAATTTCTCAGATATTGTAGAGCTTGTGATTCCTACGCTGATCTTCAAATGAGACACAGTACACTGGCATCAGAACTAGTGAGACAAGGATGCACCCCAAAAGACTTTCAAAAAGTTTTATGGTCGATATGATGACATTGTGGCCAAATACGACACCTCGGTCACTCAAATGATTAGCGACAGCTTTGACTTATTACAGTGATTCATATACTGTATCATTTCATACAGTTTCGACAATTTTGGGATCAATCCTGACGGATGTAGCATGCTAGCAGAGTACGCTTATGGAGCCGTCATTATTTACGGCCTGGGGGTCGGAGGAATGTGAGGGGTCACTCAAAAATTGTTAACTTCAAGGGGGGGTTACTCAAAATATGGAGAGGAAGAAGGAGGTTTCTCAATTTTTTTGCGCGAAATAAATGAAGCACCACTCAGATTGCACCATTGCACACATAAATTTCTCAAAATTTTCGATGCGAGAGGGGGACACCCCCTCTCGTGCTTTCTCCCTTGGGTCTCCTAACAGTTTTACTGCTAAAAGATAAACTGAAAATGCCGCTCAGATTGCACTACTCTGCACCATTGCACAAATCAATTTTCTCAAAATTTCCACAGAATCTAAGGGCACAACTGAACTGTTGTGAATTCATGCTTTATTATCACAGAAACATGTTTTATTTGACCTCAGTTCAATGACAATTTTGACAGTTAAACAGGCTTTTATTAGAAGCTGGCAGCTGGAGAAATGACGCAAGAAGGTCACAGATTTTCCATTCCTGCATAAACATTTGTCTTAAATCATCTTTGCAAACTGATAACTGTTTTTCACAAATGTATTGTCATTGTTTTGTTGTTGAATATTGTGACTCAAACACTGATCATGCAAAAAATGTAAAAAAAAAAGTATTAGTGTTCAATGTCATTTACCGACTGCAAAATAAATTGAAACACCTGTCAGATTGAATCATTGCACATATCAAATTTTCAACACGAGAGGGGTTCCCCTCTCGTGCTCTCCCCCTTGGGGTGTTCTAACAGTTTCACTTATCAAAAAAAAGAATTAAAAGCACCTCCCAGATTGCACCAGACTGCACCATTGCACAATCAATATCTCAAAATTTGCCAATGCAAGATAGGGGAAAGCCCCCTCTGACACTTCCCCCTCAGCCTCGCGTGTTCTTCTCCTGTACTTTCAAACTCTGACCAGTCAGATATCCTAGTGAAAACAGTGTCATGATACCCATCCGAATTAAGCAATACAGCCTGAACGGAGGGTACTTAATTAGCATATATTTATGAGGATTAACGTTTGAATTCAGACAGCGCCCTCTAGTCGGAGATCGACCGTTAGTAATTTTTTACGGAGATTTTTATCACTGAATTTTACCGTCATCGTTGGTCAATCGTATCTACTTTGTGGTGATATTGAATGATACTGTTGGAAAGTATTCGCATGTAATTTTGTTAGAATTTCTATGCTGTGAAACTGTCATTTTAACGATATGATGGGTTTTTGGGGATCGACTGTAGGCCCAAGTTTAGCGATGCCGCAAATACATGCAATGATATTTACGCCCAAAAGAAGTCCTGCAATCGATTTTTCGTGGTTTTAGAAATGTTCAGACGTAATTTCAGTTTGGCTCAAGGTCTGGATACAAACTTACAGACATTTAAACTTGACCCGTGAATCGACGTTTCCATCATGGCGGCCTTCACTTCGGATGTACTGAGTATACGTGTGTGTGTATGTGTTTTGCTTGTGTAAGTGTTCTATTGCTACACTCAGTGTGAGTTTTCGGACAGGATGGTGAATTTCGCCCAAAGCCGTTTCATAAATGACAAGCACAACAAAATCTTATTATCATACCTTTCGAAACTTTATTGTGTTTATCCTCAAACTGTTAACACGACGGAAGTGGTATTCAGAGGGTAAAAGTTGTCAAATTTTTGACCCGATGTTGAGTGTGTAGTAATCGGACTGCTATCGCAGTAATCGGACGTTGTATTTGGATAATTATTGTAGGGGCTAAATATTGATATTTTGAAGCTTCAAACCCCCATTTTCAATTTAGGTGTATACAAATATTTCATGATAAATTAGTTACGTTAATCCATGGACGACGTAACTATATTTCGACGTGTATGGCGCTTACATATCGGACATGGACTGTCTCTGTGTGTTGCTTTCAACGCCTTGTATCGTACGGTGTGGCTAACTTCGCCAAGTTTGTAGTGCCCGAAATAGCTTGTACCGAAAAAAAAAATATCCAAAACGGGACAGCAGCATCACCTGATTAATATGCAGTACCATGACTTGTAAAACAGAGTGAAGTGAGTACAACGAATAGCATATCATTAAATGTCTGAAAACTGTCACACTGAGTGTAGGGTGTCTTATTTCTGTACACGTGATGGGAAACCCGTGAACAACAGCGTAAAACAGCTATACTTGCGTTGTCCGTTTACCGTACTCAGCAGCGTGGACGCGCCTCAATTCAATGCGCACGCCGGTCTCTACACGGCGTCACTTAATCATGCCGCAAATACATGCAATATATATCGTATGGCCCTGAAATTTGGGCCACTACTATCGATACTATAACAAACATTTTCTGAAAGTTTCAATTTGGCCCAAGCTCTACAAAACCCTTAAAAGTTAGGTTTTTCGGCAAAAGTTGGATTCCAATACGTCGTTCGATCGTCCGCCTTGGCACGGTAATTGTGCCATCGTAAAAAGAATTTTGCACTCAAATACTTTGAAGAATCTTAATAAATGGTTTATTGTCAATCAAAATCGGTATAGTTAAAAGAAGGATAAGTTTCTGTTTGAGTTCACGGCCTTGTTTTTGAGATCGTACGCCGGTCTCTCTCCCACACACACACTTCAACACTCAGCGAGGTAGCGAAAACGAGGCTCTCGAACACGATAAAATATGCAAATTGGTACCCTCCGTTCAGGCTGAATATACTATAGGTTAGATACTGGTTATAGCGTGAGCTTTTTCATCTTTATTTTGTTGTGACTTTTAATTTCCCTTGATGGTTTCACCTTTTTCAACCGTCATGAGATTACTGATGATAATCTGGTAGGGTACATCACGATTTGAAAGGTCTTTACTGTTGCTGTATAAATTTTACAATTACGTGTATTGGTATTTAACTTTTCTAAGTGGAGGCGTCAGTCAAAATTTCAGAGTTAGAGAGGGGGATTACTTAAATTCATCATGGTTGGGGGATCTCTCGAAATTTTGGAGTTTGCGATGAAATTCCTCCGACCCCCAGGACGTAAATAATCCTTACCCATTCCGGACACCTGGTACCACCACTATACTATCAGTGGTTTAGAATGGTCTTACTCAACTTTGTAAATCACAAATGTTCCATGGACCATGCAATGTATTACCTTGAATGAAAATGATTAGGGAGCCTTCAGTAATTATTAGGGAGGCGCGGGATTACGTGCGTACCTGTACTGTAAAATATGACCTTCCCCTATCCTTGTGTCAAAAATGAGACCCTCCTCCTTGTCCGGCATTCTAAAACTTGATCCTCCCCAAATCACTGCAGTATTCTCCCAAGGATAACTGAAATGGTATCAGCTAATTTACAGATCAATTAGTTTAATTATTATCTAAGTCACGGACATAAATTACGAGGGGACTGACATTTTTGGAGGGCTTGGGTCGCATTTTATCAGGCAAGCATTTTGAAGGGTCATGCATTATGAAGGCGGCAATATGTGGCTGATATAGTGTTTCACCGAAAATATTAACTCATAATACATGGGTGTATATCAGGCAAACTATCGACAATTATTCCCACACAACAAGCTATATCTGTACATTTATATCTATTTGATAATATGTGTAAATGTACTGAGCTTGAAGTGGGAGGTAAAACGTGCATACGTGTACAAGACATTGGAGTTTTGGATTTCATTAAAAATGTTGATTTACTATACATGGTAGTCTATGAGGAAACTATGAATATTTTTTTTCCAATACAAAAATAGGTAAATCTGTGTATTTATGTATGCTCGATTATTAATATTAATGTATTTGATTAGACTAGGGTGGTTACAAATAAATATGTGTGCAAGAAATTGGATTTTGGAATTTCACCGAAATGTTGATTCACTATACATGGTAGTCTATGAGGAAACTATGAACAATATGTTTTCCAATACAAAACTAAATAAGTCTGTTTATATACGTTTTCTTGATTATTCACGTTAATGTAATTGATTAGACTTGGATGGTTACAAATGGATATGTGTGCAAAAAATTTGATTTTGGAATTTCACCGAAATGTTGAATCACTATAGATGGTAGTCAATGAGAAAACTTTAATGAATTTTTTGCCAATAATAAAACAAACTAACAGTATCTGTGCATTTATAGACATTTGATAATTGATGTCCATTTTTGCCACGAGTCCTATATGTTTTTTCTCTTGTCTTTCATCAGTTTTAACTGTTCAATGTGTATAATGTAGGATACCACTGCATCATCTTTGCTTGTGAAGCTTGTCGATAATGTGTATGTATTTACAAGAATCAATGTATTTTGTCGGCAATTTCCTATTCAGGAATTATCAAATGGGCATTCAAAGGTTTTACGGAAAAGAATCTGCTGTTAAAAGTGACCCTCCCCCAAAGATAGGTTTATAAAAAGTGACCTTCCCCCTTAGACAGTTTTCTAAAAAGTGACCTTCCCCCATTCCCCCTGCCTAACCCGCTGTAATTACTGAAGGCTCCTTATTGGACCAGTTTAATGTCATATTTTGAAAGGCAAACTATTTATTTGGTAAATGATTTAAAGTCTGTCCTTGATCATCGGAGTTTCGCAAATGCACTTACCGGAAGTATTTTTGGCTCAACCAGTGTTGATGTTATATATGGCGACATCGTTCTATGTAATTTTGTCTCGATAGCGTGAGCATAACACAAATAAATGTGTCAAGCCATAATAGAGGTCTGTATTCACAAATATTTAATAATTTTTACGTTCATTTCCCCACATTAGATTGAATGCAAGTACGCCAAGAAAATATACTCGTGTACCTTTTGTTCCAAGAAGTCCCCAACAACGGAGTGGTGTTCTGGCTGTCTACTGGTACAATACTGCGACAAAAATTGCCAGAAAAAAGACCGGAGGAAACACAAGCTCACATGTTTACAGCTGCAAGACCAAATTATATCCGTGGCCATGGCTATAATAGATGATAAACGCAAGCCTGGACTAACCACGTATCCAAGTATCGGTATCTATTACTGGGGTAACACCCCTGCAATTGATCTGTTAAAACTACGACAGAATGAATGGAGTGGTGGCGATTATCCTAAAAATTTCTCTTCTTCTTGCTGGTGTTGGTGACCTCAGAAACGTCATCAAGACTGTAGCTCGCTTCCGAAAGAGTTTAAAGATCGAATTGAATTCACCTTAAATGACTGTGATGATCATATACTTGCCAAGGACGTATTGTTCTTGTATATGATATCACCGCAGACGACGCCAAGTTCACTTCGGACTCTTTGATTCAACTTTGGTATTCGGTATGCATCGTGGATGAACACAACCAATACCTGCTGAAAGTCCTGAGAGTTTTGTCGACCATCGATGTACAAGCATTGGCCCAGAACACGTCTGGAAAGATAGATATCTCGGAGACACATCTGGAGCACTTACAGTCAGCGTGGTCAGCGTGGTTGAAGTCATCAGAAAACGGTGGTCCAAAATCCATATCACAGAGCAGAGGCGTGCAAGCATTGCTATGGATGGCAGCTCTACGGAAGGATGGCACTTTTACAGGAACTGCATCCCTAAACGCCATTGCAAATCCATGAAAGAGTGGTACGAAAGCGGTATAATGCTACCTTCTTCCGACCCAAGGAAGCGCGACGCAAAGTTTCAGAATGTTACCCTGCTGTGCAAAAATCTCCTGTATTATAAATCGGTGAAACCAGAAGAGCGTAATACAGAGTGGAAGATGTCAAATTTATTCGTAGACGAAGATATGATATATCCAATACAAGCTGACACCACACCTTTCGGAGGTTGGGATTACATTGATGTGGCCTCTGAATCCAATGTAGATTGTATATCTACAATGTACTGCAACTATTTATCTGACATGATAGAGAAGTTCATTCTCACTGTACATGAAGATGTGTGTCATTTCGAGTTCTACTCGGTGACTGTTTTCGACTGAAGACAAACTTTGAAATAAATACTTATGATCGCGTTTAACATCCAATATTGCTGATTACTATGGAGTTCCGGCTGTTCTCGATTATTTCAAGCCATTCTTGAATTCCACAAATCCCCACTCTGTGATCACCATAGAATTGATGAATTGGGAGCACCTCTAAGTGCCATGATGTTGAGTCCATTTAGACGTCTTTTAGCGGCGAATCAACCGAAAAGAAACATTTAATCGAAAAGGACACTGGTGTTTCCTTACTTTCGAACACAGACAGCAGGCCAAGAGGGGGAAATGCGACCTTTGTGTCGATGTTCTAGATTCAATGCAGTATTATTCTTCACAGGCTACATACAAAGAATACTGCGATATGACCAAATCGTTTTTGATTATCTAAGATGCGATTTCTTGGTGCATAAGATGAGGAATTCCAAAAGCATCCTTTGCATGGGGATATCCAAAGTTCAAAGATATTATCGGGTACAACGGACTCAAACTCCGCGATTTTAGAGAACAGCTGAATCACGTTATTCCTCACCGTTGGAAGATGAATATTCGTCGGGTCACACAACTAGTAGGATTCATGCGAGCTCTGGAATGGACACTGTCCGGCGTTTAATTAGTGACATAAATGTAGAATAATCCCCACCGCAGGAGGGTATACACGAGATTTTGGTACAATGCGCGACATATATAGCACGTGCCGATAGGCGAGTGCTATATGGAGGGTATTGTACCAAAATCGAGTGGATACCCTACTGCGGCGGTGGTTATTGCTGTTATATTATATCAACTTGTGTGTCTTTGTTGTCTTGCTTGGGTATTTTCATCACTTTAAGCCTCAAATGCAGAACACGGACGTATGAGATGAAACCTTATCCTTGGATGTTCATATTGATAATTTATGCAAGAAATTGAGTATGCGCATTGGATTTTTATGTAAACTCGTACTGATATTCCCTTTGATCAGCGTATAGTACTGTATTATGGTCTATTCCAGAGTATTCTTGATTATTGCTGTGTAGTTTGATTAGCGTATAGTACTGTATTATGGTCTATTCCAGAGTATTCGTGATTATTGCCGTGTTGTTTGGGGAATACAACAGTTAAGAATATTGATAAAGGGATTATACTTCAGAAAAGAGCTCTATGTACGCTTATTGAACTTCCGTTTGATTTCCCTTCAGTAGAATATTTTCATTACTTATGCCTAATGTAATGTCTGTCAGACAACGAATATTTTACTTCACCGCAATTGAAACATTGAAATGTTTGAAAGGGTATGGTCCACAGTATTTTAATAAATTAAATGTATATTTTTACCGTTCAGAGTGATGTACATAGTCATCATACACGGTCCACTTCTCGCCAGGATTCTTATGTACCGGGACGCTTCTCAAATATGGTCAACGTAGCTTTCAATACCGTGCTGTCGAACTGTGGAATGCTTTACCAATTAAAAATTAAACAAACTACTGTTTTGTACAACTTTAAATGTGACTTGAAAGATTATGTGAAAATGAATGTACCTTTGTAGATGTAATTATTGTAATTTTGCTTGAGCCCCGATGAAAATTACTGTAGCAATAACTCGGCCGCTCAATAAAAGTGTAAATAAATAAATAAATAAATAAATAAATAAGAGATCGAACGTCGGAAATTCAGCGCCGGAGACCGAGCATTTTTTAAAGTTTGGATTACGTTGACAACAGACACACAGTCTCGCTGAAACGGGCAGAACACTCTGCAAAACTGTTGATCACAGTTGCTGTCATCCAAAGTCTGCATTATTTCAAAACTGCTTGTTTACTGGTACAATAACGTCCAAATTATGTATCATTCAAAAAAAAAAAATAACACCTTTAACCTCACTGTACCAAGACTGAATGTCGCGGTGGTCGACGCATCGCATCGGTACGAAATGAGATAACAGCCAGGACTATTGTTTTTATGTAAATTTACGAAAAAAAGATAGAACGTTTTCTTGTAATTTGAACTCTTGACCCGTTTTCTGTGTCTGCAGCAGCTCGCAAATGAGTGTTTGCGTTGCATGGGAATAAATGCAATGTTGATAAACGTAATGCGTATGTTATTGAAGGATACGAGCTGAACGCTGACACTGCTGACGTCACCTTTCGTCGCAGTACCCAAGAGTCATCCCATGTTATTGTGAGCTTCTTGGTCTACATCGTTAGAACATCCTCGTCTTTTACAGCCCAAACTTTGGCAAAGATTGTCTGACATACCGTTTTTGAAACATATGAAGATCCAATTCCCGTTTTTTGGATTTATATGCATGGTTACATGGTTGCATGGTTCTTTTGCTGAAAGTCCTTCTTAAATATTCTGCATGTCCTGAATTCGTTTCCACAATCTTTGCTCTTGTTATCACAGTATATTTCTTTTCCCCATTTTTCTACATATAAAGTTTGCAATGTTACATCTATTTTGATAATTCTGTCTTTGAGAGTATCTTCTGAGATTCAAGGAGGTTATTTTCATTTATACTTTCAAGTAGAGAATGAAGTAGAGAATTAAACAATTATCAGTATTACAATCTGAGAAGTCATTGATCTCTCTAGGTATCTTCCAAAAATCACCTTTATCGCGAAGGTTATCAAATTGTTACACTTTTGCAATTTTAAATCGCTTTTTCTTTCTTTCTATAATCTTTTTTACTGTTTCTTTAAGACAAAATATTTTCCTCAAATAAGAGGGTCTGACGGATATCTGGATAACAATTTAATTACTCCTTCAAATTCCTGATGAAGTTGGCACAATCCTTATTATTCCATTGTCTTTTCTTCTTGGCTTTGTGTTTATAGCTTTAAATGATATTTTTCAACAGGTTTACTTGCAATGTCATTAATTATTGATCCTAACTCTGTTACAGCTGTATTGACATCTTTATAATTACTTTCGACAAATCTATCTATTGTGAGTGATTCTATTTCCAGGCAAGCCATGTATATTTCTTTTGTGTAACTATCCCAGATATATTTGCAAGGATTCGGAGCTAGCTCTGAGTAAGTTGTTCAGGCATGGCTAGTGAGAGAGGGCAATGGTCCGAGATTAGGGTAATGTTATTTCTTTAAAATAGTGAACATTTTGTCCCAATTTTGATACCTTCGATTAGGACTCAAACATGTCAGAACATTGTCTATTGTCAACCTATGAACGAAATGTGAATTATTCGTCCATTGTGAGCCATAGTGCTTGACTGCTCCCCACTTAACTACCCCAGCGCGGGTAAACGTTCACTTTTTGTACCTATATGATTCCGGTAGCCGTGATTGAGGAAAATAAATTCGACATTATTTTGACTTCAAGCCTTCTTGCGTTATTTTCTTTACATAGTTTGGCATACCAGTTTTCTGTAAATCATTGTTAAAAGACAAAAATAGCTGTTGCACTAGGGGTGCAATTGGGTACTAGGAGTTGGCCAGGTACTTGTACTGCTTATCAGACGCACCAGTGACAAGTAAACCAACGTATTTGTTTCGCAGTCTTTTTTGTGGTCGCGAGTGAATTCGCCATTTTCGTACCAGGTGAAATTATAAACCATCAAGATATTTTAGTGTTGATTGGAACCAGTTTCCTTTGTATTCAAGGTAGGTTCAAGGTTTTTCTTATGGCGCATTTCTTTCCCATGGCCGTGGCTGACTACCATGACGGTCGATCAAAGTACTTTAAGGACAATCGTGGCCATGGACAAATTAGTAACGGTGAAAATTTAGAGGGTGTTTTCCCCTTGGTACCTTAGACAGTGCTTTTCAATTTGTGTTTGGATTTGTGTTTGGCTATTATTAGACGGTTTACAACTTTGAGTTTCATAATACATGTAATTTGAACTCTTTGGTGCGAACTTTTGTGCAGTCAAAGGTCAGAGATATGATGCCATACGACAGAGACAATTCATCATTCTCTGTTCATTATCAAATTGTTCAAGTAATATCTTCCATTTTGATAGACGAGAATATTTTACACATGAAAAACATCAAAAGACTGTAAAAAACTCTTTCAATTTATTTTCTCAGAAATGTGACGTTATTGAAGGACCAAAGGTCGAAGAACAGACCATTAACGTCTGTTCATTGTAAGGGCGACAGGAAAACCACACCTTAACGGGCAATTGTATCACATACCGTCCCTACAAATGATTAAATGAATCCAAGTTTATGCTGTAGGTCGCAGGTGGCAATTTTTGTAAATAATTGTAATGTTATCGATCACACATGTTCACGGGCATAGGTACAGTGGAAGCAGCTACCGTACACAATCACATTTTTACGGTGACTGCATACACTTTACCAGTCCGGGTCATTTCCAAAATTGGCGGCGTATTATGACAATGTATTCCACTTTTTAGCCAATCATCGACCAGATTACATCATTAATAAAGTACAGGTTAAGCTCGGTCACAAATTACCCACCAAGTGTGATCGGCAGTTTAGGGCCGCTTATTAAGCCTCTGTCTTGTGAATTTCGACGAATTTCGACTCCCAACATAGTCCACGTGTTCTGCAGAAGGTCATGTTCAACACCGAGTCCGATGAGTGAAGAAATATTCGAAATATTTACGATTCATTTCTACCCCAGTTTATCGATTTCGCTCAAGTACCGAGAATCATTCTGTAGATGTTCGTCATCTCTATTAGAAATACTGTTAGAAAGGTTATTTGTGTAGAGACGCGTATGGCGTTTTGCAAGAAGGAAGAGCGATGTCAGAGCTTTAAAACGACACCTGTGTTGTAGTTGTCCTACGCAGACTAAAATTGTACGCGGTTTTGATAATGTGTTGACAGAGTGGCCACTGTTCGACATACGGTAGACTTTGTGATCGCTGCCATCTCCGATACAAATGGGTTTTCTGAATGATCTGTGTAGGTACAGGATTTATATTTCGCAGGACTTCAGGCCAGAGTCCAGGAACACAGGCGTATCGTTAACTGGATAGTTTGTAAAAGTGTAGTTTATGCTACGTTGCGACGTTCTGTTCTACAGAACAGAACGTCGCAACGTAGCATAAACTACACTTTTACAAACTATCCAGTTAACAAAACGCCTGTATCCAGGAATCAAAGCGATATATCGGATTGGTTGACTAAGCCAGACTAAAAATGGTGCACGATTTTTTTTATTTGATTTATTTAGCACTTTACAAATAGCCATACAATACAAACAGAAAAAAGACAAATACAAAAGTGCTGGGATAACATAGAAAAGTTAAAAACTTATTTCTACTGTGGTCCCACGAAAAATAAAATCACAAGCAAATCGGCACAACAACAGTAATAAAAAACAAAATCATTTTGCTCACGTTGATTCATTGCTTCATAAAAATACTTCTTTAACTTTGTTTTAAACAGAGAATTTGAAGTAATACTCTGTATATTTCTTGAAACTTTGTTCCATTCAACACTAGCTGTACATACAAAACTATTCTGATAAATTGAGCCCCACCTTGAATAAAAATAAATAGGGTCCAAATCTCGTTCTATGGACATGACTGTTAAAAACAAAATTATCAGACAAATATTTCGGTGCTAATCCTAATGTAACTCTATGAACATGATTGAGATTTATATATACGACACTGTGGTTAACAGGTAGCCATCCCATTTGTTTGAAGTGAACCGATTCAAGGTGTGCTCTAGCTGACATTTTTTAAGGACAAGCCGTATAACTTTATTTTGGGAAGTTTGAAGTTTTTGTTTGCTTTTTAGAGTCAAGGCACTATACCAGTATGAGCTTGCATAATCAAAATGGCAATGTATCAAAAAGTTAGCCAACAGTCTTTTCGTATGAAAATCTAAAAACTTCTTATTACGATATAAAAATTTGAGACGAGAGCATGTCTTTTAATAACCTTAGATGTTACTGTTTCATCACAGACAAGGATTGATCCAAGTTCAGTTCCAAGATATTGCACACACTATTTTGCAGCGATGTTGACATCCCCACACAGAACCTGCATTTCCGAACACTGTTTTAATTTTCGACTTGAACCAAACGAAATAGATTCTGTTTTACCGACATGAAGAGACAATTTATTATCAATTAGCCATTCATTGATATAACCCAATTCCTCACTAAGTTTTGTTGAATATGTTCAACATCTCTGCCAGACACAAGAAGAGCTGAATCATCAGCATATAAGAGTAATTTACATGAGACGGCTGATTGCATATCGTTTACATATATTGAAAAAAGTAAAGGCCCCAGTATAGAGCCTTGCGGGACTCCACAATCAACTGAGTTATTATTAGAAAGAGTACCGTTCACGTTCACGGCCTGAGTTTCACCAGACAGATATGACTTGAACCACCGTACTGACTCTTTATTCATGTCACATGCACTCAAGCTGTTTGAAACAGTGTTTTGACAGAGTGGCACACAACTGTTCGACATTATGACAGAACATGGCGCGAGAGTTCGACACAGTATGGTGTACGTAACCAAGGACGCATGTGGAGTTGCAAGGAAATGCAATTTTTACTGATGGCGCGCTGGCCGCTGATTGGCTAATGATAGGGGAAAAATCATGGTATACGCGTCGCCAATTTTGGAAATGACCCGGACTGTTTACCATGCATGAAAACAGGAGAGCTCGAGCAGTGTAAAGTTATAAATACTTCAAAAGTAACCTTACTTGGTTCATATGTATCTAATCGCCAAAATCGGAACAGAATTGGCCAAAGGTGTGTAGATGACACAGCTCAGCCATATATAAATCATTGTTACGCACATGAGCAAATGCTGTTTAAGTGTTGCAACGATATTGATATATGCTTTCCTTAACACTTTCAATGTTTACATACAACTGTTAAGCAATGTTGATTAAAAGTTGTCATATTTTATCCATCTTATTTTCATCCATCCTTATTGAAATACTCGTTCTCAACGAAATACTTGTAGATTAACGTTTCAAATATCCAAGAAAAGGAATGTAATATTTAATCAAACGTTGATTAGCACAGGATTGTCCGAAAGCAATTTGATTCTTATAATATTATACGTTACAATATGTTTAGGCAATATGTTTCACTGATTTGTTTCAGGTTTGAAAACATTATGGATTCTCTGATTGGTGCGTGTTGGCGTTGTAGCGGCACTGGTAAAGTGAAGTGTTCTCAATGTGACTTTGGTCTGTATTGTGGTAAGAAGTGTTTAAAAGACGACGAATTTCGACATGAGGTGCGTGGGCCGTAAAGTGTTTTTATCGTCATACTTTTAAGAGACAAACTCGTCATTTTAAAAATTACATCGGTTATTTTGTTTAATGTGAGAAGTTGTTCGTGTGTCACAGTTGTTCTGCTTACTGAAAGACGTTGAGACATCAATTACCAGACCTCCAGCGAATTCGGGAATTCGGTTTTGTATGTAAAAATCCGCCAATTTAAAATACATTCCTGCGTCTGGGACTTTTACGACTCAATTAGGTTGCAAAGCTGTTTAAGGTACGAGAATTTAATCCCGTCGGTAAGCATTTTCTAACTGATACGAATGGACATCGTGTTAATTAAAGTGCTTTCATTGCTATCTGCCAACTTGATAGTTAAATAAATGCTATTTACGTAAAAGTTAAATACTATTCAGATTTAAGGTCAAGTGACAGAACTATTTTAGGATTTCTCGATTACATGCAAATTTGCGTATGTCATCCAAATATGGTAAAAACGGTTGTGTTAGCCCTGTTAGTCTGGTTCCCTGACCCATTTTCCCTGGTAGAGGGCGTGGGGAAAAATAGGGTCAGGTACCGGCAAATATAAACATGGACGCTATTGGGTTAAATAAAACAAGATGTGATTGGATTAAAGTAACACTTGTAACTTTTCTCATGTTTCTCGGGTTTCGCACTTTCAGGCTCACTTGACACCAACTTCTTGTTTGTACCACAAAGCCGTGGAGGTAGAAAGAAAGACTTTCTACCTCCATGATTTAGCCACTGTGATTTAGCACACCTCTTGATACTTTTCGAACGTCGACATGATGCCTGGCATTTTTCACGAAATTCGGACACTATTCTATCCATCGAAATCAATCGTCGTTCACAGTTCCAACAAAGTTTGCTTTCAATTAGCTGTGATATCGCAGCAGTACTTGCCGTGTATCGAACGTGCTCGGGTCATTGGGGTCACGCCACAGTCGGCGATGACCTCAATGACCCTAGCGCGTTCGATACACGCCACAAGTACTACTGCGATATCACAGCAAGCCTTCAATCACCTGTATTTCCCGTACTTCTGGATTAATCCTTTCAGTTTATGTTTCCCGTCTCGTGTGCCAATGTTTTTGGTTCGGATACCAGTGTTTGAACATAATTCTGATCCAGTCGAATTTTGACCGGCGTTTTTATGGTAGCAGCCATATTTGTTGCAGCATGTTCTGTCAGGTGACTAACCTCCGCCATCTTGAACAAAATTCTGTTCAAGATGGCTACCCGGTACCTGACCCTATTTTTCCCCACGCCCTCTACCAGGGAAAATGGGTCAGGGAACCAGACTATTAGCCCTGTCAGTCAGACTGTATCGTTGGCGGTGCTGTGCGCGTACATAACAAGTAAATATCAATCGATGGACAACAATAGTACAGGTGACTAACTTAAGTGAACAAAAATGAAATTAAATGATGTCACTGACACTGCCCAACAACTTGATATTGAAGTGCGACTTATGCTAACTTGTACTCTTGATGGTGTTGGAAATATGTTTGCTTCTTCACTGATTGATTTGAGCAAACCAATAGTCAGATTCGTACACAAAGTAAACAAGGGAGAATAATTAAAATTTTGTTGATGATTTTGCATTTAAATTCAACTCACTCTGACGCGCAATAGCCATTGCTTTGAAAGGGAAAATTACACATTTGTCACATGATTTAAAGTCTGTCGGTGATCATCGGTGGTTTTTTGGTCTCAGCTAGTGATGATGTTATATCTCGCGACATCGTCCGATGTAATTTTTTCTCGATAGCGTAAATATAACACGAATACATGTGTCCCGCCATAATAGAAGTCTGTATTTACAAATATCTATTTTTTTACGTTCATTTCCCCATATCAGATCGAATGTAAGTACGCCAGGAAAATGGGCTCGTGTACTTTCTGTTCTAAGACGTCACCGACAACGAAGCAGTGTTCTGGCTGTCTATCGGTACAATACTGCGACAAGGACTGCCAGACGAAAGACTGGCGGAATCACAAGCACGTGTGTTTACAGCTACAAGATCAAATTATATACGTGGCTATGGCTAGGAAAGATAGTATACGCAAACCTGGATTAACAACGTATCCAAGTATCGGTAACTATTACTGGGGTAACACCCCAGCTGTTGATCTGTTAAAACTACAACAAAATGAATGGAGTGGTGGTGATTATCCTGACAAATTGTCTCTTCTTCTTGCTGGAGTAGGTGACCTCAGAAACGTCATCAAGACTGTAGCCTCGCTTCCGAAAGAGTTTAAAGGTCGAATTGAATTCACCTTAAACGACTGTGATGCTCATATACTGGCCAAGGATGTATTGTTCTTGTATATGATATTCACTGCAGACGACGCCAAGTTCACGTCAGACACTTTGGTTCAACTTTGGTATTCGGTATGCATCGTTGATGAACACAACCAATACCTGCTGACAGTTCTGAGAATTCTGTCGACCATCGATGTACAAACATTGGTCGAGAACACGTCTGGTAAGATAGATATCTCAGAGACAGATCTGAAGCAGTTGCAGTCAGCCTGGTCAGCGTGGTTGAAGTCACTAGTAAACGGCGGTCCACAAATCCATATCACCGAGCAGAGGCGTGTAAGCATTGCTCTAGATGATACCTCTGCGGAAGGATGGCGGCTGTACAGAGGCTGCGCCCCTAAACGCCATTGCAAATCGTTAGAAGAGTGGTACGAACTCGGTATACTGCTGCCTTCTTCCGATCAAAGGAAGCGCGACGCAAAGTTTCAGAATGTTACCTTGCTGAGCAAAAATTTCCGCTATTATAAATCCGTGAAACAACCAAACGGCAGATCAGAGTGGAAGATGTCGAATTTTTTCGTAGACGAACAATTGATATATCCAATAGAAGCTACCACATTTCCTTTCAGGGGTTGGGATTACATGGATGTGGCATCTAATTCAAATGAAGATTGCATATCCACAATGTACTGCAACTATTTATCGGACATGATAGAGAAGTTCACTTTCACAGTTCGTGAAGATTGCGTGTCATTTCGAGTTCTACTCGGTGACTGTTTTCAGCTGAAGACAAAATTTGAAATAAATACTTATGATCGCATTATAACATCTAATCTTGCTGATTACTACGGAGTTCCGGCTATTCTCAATTATTTTAAGCTATTCTTGAATTCCACAAATCCCCTGTCTGTGATTACCACAGAATTGATGAATTGGGAGGAAGATATAAATGCCATGGAGTTGAGTCCATTTGGACGTCATCTAGAAATGAATCTAACCGAGAATATACATTTAATCGAAAAGGACACTGGTGTTCCCTCACGTTCAAGCAAAGACAGCAAGCCTGCGGGGAGAAATGCGCCCTATAGTGTCATCGAGTATTACCAGTCGCAGGCTACATACACAGAATACTGCGATATGACCAAACCATTTATTGATTATCTGAGAAGTGATTTCTTGGCACATAAGATGAGGAATTCCAAAAAGCATCCTTTGCGTAGGGATATCCCAAAGTTCAATGATGTCATTTGGTACAACGGACTCAAACTCCGCGATTTCACACGTGAACTGAATCACGTTATCCCTCACCGTTGGAAGATGAATATTCGACGGGTCTCTCAAATTCTAGGATTCGTACGATGTCTGGAATGGACACTGTCCGGCGTTTAATTAGTGACATGAATGCAGATTGTATAGTTTGTTGAAAGAATACCATTCTTATCCTCAAGATATAAAAGTACAATGATAGAAAAGTAGAACTTCAAATTAGATTGTGCACACGAGTATAAATGGAGGCACTTTTATGTGGCAAATGGTGCTGTACTGTACTCACATTCGTCAGAGCAGACTCTTGTCACATTGTATTGGCGATTGTGTTTTGCAATTGCCATACCTCTTTATATGTTGAAATTTTTGAGTTTAAGTTATCAAAGGTGGTGCGAGAGAAGAGTTCGTTCTAAGATGTAATTTAAATCTTACTCTATGATATTATTTGTAATGAAATATTAATACTCTGTCTCTAAATCTGTTCATCAAATATTTAACGGACTGTATTTCAAAAAGGCGATTGTCATAAAATGGACAGATCCCTCTAGACATTTCATTTACCGAGCTGTAACTTTTCCTCTACAAATGCATATGCAGCTATTTTTTCATTCAATATTTCACAAGATCCAGAGGGCATCGCACATCTTATTAGAATTCCGACCTTAGGCATAAGTACAGTCACGTAAATTCAAGCAGCCAAACGCGTCCGCACTTAGCCATGACCATACACAGTTATATATTCGTGAAGTAGGGTTTTTATGCCAGCACGCGCAAAGTTAGCAGAAACGCAAAAATCGAGCTGGACCACGTGACTGACTAAAAATTCACATTGATGGTTTGATTTTGTGCCCTTGAATATGAATAATATCGTAAAATCATAACGTTACAGCTGAAACGTAAATTGTGATTTGCACAAAGATCATAATAAATCACAAAATAATATGGGGTTCTTCTTGGCCAAGTTTAGACTATCTTTTCCCCAAAAATATCCAAATTTACAAAAATTTTACAGCGCGTGAAACAGTGCGTCGCACTCACTGACAAGTTCTAGGGCCTGATTGCCTTTCACGAGGGAAATTTTCGTAAATCTTGACGAATTTCTTGGGTTCGTCGATAATATAATGGAAATAACAAACTTCACCCTGACCATTAACGTTTATTTATGGACACGGCGAGAGAAAAGGCCAAAATTAACTAGTTCGGCAAGCCTCGTCCGTTAATTTTTGCCTTTCCTCTCGCCCTTGCCCATAAATAAACGTAATTGGTCCGGGCATCGCCTTTTATTTCTAAATATATGTGCATTTATAGACGTTTGATAATTGATATAAGTGTACTTGATTAGAACAGTGTGGATACAAGCGCATAGTGTACAAGAGATTTGATTTTGGAATTTCACCGAAATGCTGATTTACTATACATTGCTGTCCATGAGGAAACTGTGAATAATTTTTTGAATACAAAACTAGCTAAATCTGCATATTTATAGACATTTGATAATTAATTTTAATGGACTTGATTAGACTAGGGTGGTTAGAAGTGCAAATATGTGCAAGCAATTTGATTTTGGAACTGCACCGAAATGTTGATTCACTATACATAGTAGTCAAGAGAGAACTATGAACAGTTTTTTCCGATATAAAACTAACAATGTCTGTGCATTATAGACGTTTGATAATTGATATACACATTTTTCACCTGTCCCTTATGTTTCGATCTCTTGTCTTTAATCAGTTCTAACTGTTTAAGGTGTTTAATGTATGATACCACTTTGCTTCTGAAGATCGTGAATAATCGGTGTATTTTGTCGGTGATTTCCTATTCAGGAAATATCACATGGACAATCGAAGGTTAGGCTGTAAAATCAGCTTCTGTTAAAAGTGACCCTTCCCCAAGATAGGTTTATAAAAATGACTCTCCCCACTCGACAGTGTTTTACAAGGTGACCCTCCCTCCAATTCCCCCTTGTAATTACTGAAGGTTTCATAAGAAAGCGACAGTATCTGTAAGGTGCAGCGTTGTCACTCCGATTTTCTCAGCAAAAGCATAAACTTGCAATCTAAGGTATGACATTTTTACTTGTTCATGATGGGCATTGGTGAATGCCTTGCAGGCGACCTCAGTAAGGTGTACTGGTAAACCATAGCGATAACGACCAGCGTGGCACAGTCAAATATGAAATTTTCCAGAGAACAGGGACTGATGCGGAACTGCATGCAGATGACTATCAAACGTGGAATGGACGCATGCACAGAAAGGGGTGTATTCTGGTATGGGCATCTAGGCAAAATCCGGTTGAATGAGAGTGAATGCTTTATATACAGAAACATCCCACTGAGTGCGGAGAAGACAGTTCTCAAACGTATCATGTTTATAGGCTTCATAGCTTATTGATACAGACTGCTGCACTTACAACAAAAACTAAACCAGTATCAAAAGTCAACTAAATTGACCCTATAGAAAAGAAAACTTGAAACTCTTCCGTCAAACCTTATCGCCATTTCATTCAACGTTGTAAATTGCAGAGAAATGGAATTTGCACTACCATCACGCAAAACCTAATGGCGCATCGATATTAACAAGTGGAAACTATATGCAGTGTACACCGCATCGCGTGGAAGACAAATGGCTGGAACATTTCATTTATACTTGCTGTGCAGCAAGCTACAGTATTTGAGCAAATATTATGCTCGAAACATGTCAAAATGAGAAACATTTAGTCACAACTGGTGCACGCCTACTTGTATGAAGTTTATGGAGGACAGCCGAGTATGAAAGAGGAACTATATGAATATGTTTATTTTAACAAACAGCATGCTTGTGGGAACAGCATGGCAGTTTGCTCACGGTCCACTAGAGCAATGCGTCTTCGGTGAATAAGTGTACGTCAAAAATGTGGTAAAACGACAGACTGTAAATGAATATATTTAGTTTGAAAAGAGGGTGAGTGTCCTTAACTTTAAGCTCGAAACATTCTTTCCAATTGCTACCTTCGATAAGGATTTAAAAGTATAAGAAAATTGTCCATTGTCCATCTATGAATAAAGTGTAAATAGCTTGTCCATTGTGAGCCATAGTGATTGATTCCTCCCCACTGAACTACCCAGCGTTGACTTCCTGTACTTATACATGTATGCCGATAGCCCTGATTGAGGAAATAAATTCAACATTTAACTTCGACCCTCTTTGCGGTATTTTCTATACATAGTTCGGGATACTACCGTTTTGTAAATCATTGTTAAAAGACAAAAATAGCTGTCGCACCAGGGTGTGTCAATTAGGTACTAGGAGTTGCCAGGTACTTGTACTGCTTATCAGACACACCAGTGAGAAGTAAACCAACCTATTTGCTTCGCAGTCCTTTTTTTGTAGTCGCGATTGAATTCACCATTTTCGTAGCTGGTGAAATTATAAACCAACAAGATACTTTAGTGTTCATTGGAACCAGTTTCCTTTGTATTCAAGGTAGGTTCAAGGTTTTTCTTATGGCGCATTTCTTTCCCATGGCCGTGACTGACTACTATGGCGGTCAATCCAAGTATTTTAAGGACAATCGTGGCCATGGACCGATTAGTAATCGACAAAGACAATTCATCATTCTCTCTTCACTATGAAGTTGTTCAAGTAATATCTTCCATTTTGATAGACGAGAATTTTTTACACATGAAAAACATCAAAAGACTGTTAAACACTCTTTCAATTTATTTTCTCAGTAATGTGACGTTATTGAAGGACCAAGGGTCGAAGAACAGACCATGAACGTCTGTTCATTGTAAGGGCGACAGGAAAACTAAACCTTAACGGGCAGTTGTATCACATATCGTCCGTACAAATGATTAAATGAATCCAAGTTTATGCTGTAGGTCGCAGGTGGCATATTTTGTAAATAATTGTAATGTTATCGATCACACATGTTCACGGGCATAGGTATAGTGGAAGCAGCTACCGTACACAATCACATTTTTACGGTGACTGCATACACTTTACCAGTCCGGGTCATTTCCAAAATTGGCGACTTATTATGATAATGTATTCCGGTTTTTAGCCAATCATCGACCGAGTACATCATTAATAAAGTACAGGTCACGCTCGGTCACAAATTACCTACAAAGTGTGATCGGCAGTTTAGGGCCACTTATTAGGCCTCAGTCTTGTGAATTTCGACGGATTTCTACTGTCAACATAATTCACGTGTAGATACGCGTATGGCGTTTTGCAAGAAGGAAGAGCGATGTCAGAGCTTTAAAAAGATATCTGTTTTGTAGTTGTCCTACGCAGACTAAAAATGGTACGCGGTTTTGAAAATTTGTTGACAGAGTGGCCACACAACTGTTCGACATACAGTAGAATTTTTGATCGCTGCCATCTCCGATACAAATGGGGTTTTCTGAACGATCTGTGTAGGTACAGGATTTATATTTCGCAGGACTTCAGGCCAGAGTCCAGGAACACAGGCATATCGTTAACTGGATAGTTTGTAAAAGTGTAGTTTATGCCACGTTCCCACGTTCTGTTCTACAGAACGGAACGTCGGAACGTAGCATAAACTACACTTTTACAAACTATCCAGTTAACAAAACGCCTGTATCCAGGAATCACAGCGATATATCGGGATTGGTTGTCTAAGCCAGACTAAAAATGGTGCACGATTTTATTTGTTTTTTATTTGATTTATTAAGCACTTAAAAAAATAACCATACAATTCAAACAAGAAAAGAGACAAAGAAAAAAGTGCTGGGATAACACAGAAAAGTTAAAAACTTATTTCCACTGTGGTCCCACGAAAAATAAAATCACAAGCAAATCGGCACAACAACAATTAATAAAAAACAAAATCATTTTGCTCACGATGATTCATTGCTTCATAAAAATACGTCTTTAACTTTCTTTTAAACAGAGAATTTGAAGTAATACTCTGTATATTTCTTGGATCTTTGTCCATTCAACACTAGCTGTATATACAAAACTATTCTGATAAAACCGAGCCCCACCTTGAATAAAAATAGAATAGGGTCCGGATCTCGTTCTATGGACATGACTGTGAAAAACAAAATTATCAGACAAATATTTCGGTACTAATCCTAATGTGACTCTATGAACATGATTGAGTTTTATATATGCGACTCTGTGGCTAACAGGTAGCCATCCCATTTGTTTGAAGTGAACCGATTCAAGGTGTGCTTTTGCTGACATACCAAGGACAAACCGTATAACTTTATTTTGGGGAAGTTTGAAGTTTTTGTTTGCTTTTTAGAGTCAAGGCACTATACCAGTATGAGCTTACATAATCAAAATGTCATTGTATCAAACAGTTAGCCAACAGTTTTCTCGTATGAAAATCTAAAAACTTCTCATTACGATATAAAAATTTGAGACGAGAGCATGTCTTTTTAATAACCTTAGATGCTACTGTTTCACCAGACAAGAATTGATCCAAGTCAGTTCCAAGATATTGCACACACATTTTGCAGCGATGTTGACATCCCCACACAGAACCTGCATTTCCGAACACTGTTTTAATTTTCGACTTGAACCAAACAGAAAAGTTTCTGTTTTACCGACATGAAGAGACAATTTATTATCAATTAGCCATTCATTGATATAACCCAATTCCTCACTAAGTTTTGTTTGAATATGTTCAACATCTGTGCCAGACACAAGAAGAGCTGAATCAGCATATAAGAGCAGTTTCCATGACACTGCTGGTTGCATATCGTTTCCATATATTGGGAAAAGTATAGGCCCCAGTATAGAGCCTTGCGATACTCCACAATCAACTGAGTTATTATTAGAAAGAGTACCATTCACGTTCACGGCCTGAGTTCTACCAGACAGATATGACTTGAACCACCGTACTGACTCTTTATTCATGTCACATGTATCAAGCCTTTTGAAAATGTGTTTGATATTATGACAAAACACGGCGCGAGTGTTCGACACAGTATGGTGTACGTAACCAAGGACGCATGTGGAGGTTGCAAGGAAATTAAGCAATAACCCCCGCCGCAGGAGGGTATACACGAGATTTTGGTACAATGCGCGACATATAGCACGAGCCGATAGGCGAGTGCTATATGGAGCGAATTGTACCAAAATCGAGTGTATACCCTCCTGCGAAGGGGGTTATTGCTATTATATTATATCAACTTGTGTGTCTTTGTCGTCTTGGTCCGGCATTTTCGTCAGTTTCAGCCCAAAATGCAGAAAACGGACGTCTGAGAGATCGAACGTCGGAAAATCATCGCCCGAGACCGAGCATTTTTATAAGTTTGGATTACGTTGACAACACACGAACACAATATCCTACGATAACATACGCATTACGTTCATCAAAATTTCATTAATATTTACATGCAACACGAACTGCTTCAGACACAGAAATGGGTCAAGAGTTCAAAGCAAAAGAAAAAGTAACAATTTTTTCGTAAATTTACATAAAAACAATAGCGCTGACTTTTTTTGGCGTAGTACACTAAAAATAGATTTGTCTCATTCACTGTCAGTCCGGTGTGCGCCAACCGTCGTAACATTCAGACAGAGGAGGTGGTGCAGTGTGGGGTTACAGGTTCTATTTTTGATGGATATTTTGGATGGATAATTTGTGCCAGAAAACGTGCAGTTTTGAAATAATCCAGACATGGATTACGGCGACTGTATGAACAGTTGTAATATGCGACATGCGAGCAGAGTGTGTTGCCCGATTCAGCGAGAGCTGGACGCTGACACAGCGATTTTCGTCGCAGTTGCCAGGAATGATCGCATTGTTATTTTGAACTTCTTCAAGTTCTTGGGCTACAACTACATCGTACGAACACCCTGGTCTGTTACAGCCCAAACTTTAGGAATTAAGGAATATCTGACGTACTGTTACTGTGAGGAAGTTTCAATTTTTTGTGTATGAACGAATAGTAGCTTCGTTTTAAAGAGCGGTATGTCGCGTCTCGACTCCTGCTGAATCGATCAAGCAAACTACACAGTGCGCTGTTACCCTATACAATTTTGTACATCATCATACCAAAATATATGTGTTGCTTCAAATATTTCTTTCATCATAGACCAAGAGGTGAGTTACAGACCCATACTTTATCTCTGTATCGAAATTCGAACTCGGTCTTTGAAACAAAGCGGACTGTTTCGGATTAAGTTCAGAGCCACATCGTTCAAATGCACCGACCGGGCAATTTTCAAAAATGCTGGTTCAGGGGCCCGTTTTACCACTGCTATCAGTGCTAAAACAATATTTTAGCATCGCTCTCGTCCAATCAGAATGGCGCATGGTAGCATGATATAATATAATACAATTTTTACTGATGGCGCGCTGGCCGCTGATTGGCTAATGATAGGGGAAAATATCATGGTATAGCGTCGCCAATTTTGGAAATGACCCGGACTGTTTACCATGCATGAAAACAGGAGAGCTCGAGCAGTGTCAAGTTATAAATACTTCAAAAGAAACCTTGGTTCATATGTATCTAATCGCCGAAATCGGAACAGAATTGGCCAAAAGTGTGTAGATGACACAGCTCAGCCATACATAAATCATTGTTACGCACAGGGGAAAATGCTGTTTAAGTGTTGCAACGATATCAAGCGATACTTTCGTTAACGTTTTCAATGTTTACACACAACTGTTAAGCAATATTGATTAAATGACAAAAAGTCTTCATCATTTATGCATCTTATTTTCATCCATCTTTATTGAAATACTCGCCCTCAACGCAATACTTATAGATTAACGTTTCAAATATCCAAGAAAAGGAATGAAATATTTAATCAAACGTTGATGACCACGGATTGTCCAAAAGCAATTTGATTCTTATAATATTATACGTAACAATATGTTTAGGCAATATGTTTCACTGATTTGTTTCAGGTTTGAAAACATTATGGATTCTCTGATTGGTGCGTGTTGGCGTTGTAGAGGCACTGGTAAAGTGAAGTGTTCTCAATGTGACTTTGGTCTGTATTGTGGTAAGAAGTGTTTAAAAGACGACGAATTTCGACATGAGGTGCGTGGGCCGTAAAGTGTTTTTATCGTCATACTTTTAAGAGACAAACTCGTCATTTTAACAATTACATCGGTTATTTTATGTACTGTGAGAAGTTGTTCGTGTGTTGTTTTGCTTACTGAAAGACGTTGAGACATCAATCACCAGACCTCCAGGGAATTCGGGAATTTGTTTTTGTATGTAAAAATCCGCCGATTTAAAATACATTCCACGGTCTGGGACTTTTACGACTCAGTTAGGTTGCAAATCTATTTAAGGTACCGAGAATTTAATCCCCTTGGTAAGCTTTTTCTTATAACTCATACGAATGGACATCGTGTTAATTAAAGTGCTTTCATTGCTATATGCCAACTTGATAGTTATAATGCTGTTTACGTAAAAGTTAAATACTATTCAGATTTAAGGTAAAGTGACAGAACTATTTTAGATTTCTCGGTCACTACAAATTTGCGTATGTCATCCAAATATGGTAAAAAGGGTTGTATGAGCCCTGTCAGTCACACTGTATCGTTGGCGGCGCTTTGTGCTGACTTAAGTGAACAAAAATGAAATTAAATGATGTCATTGACACTGCCCAACAACTTGATATTTAAGTGCGACTTATGCTAACTTGTACTCTGGATGGTGTTGGAAATATATTTGCTCCTTCACTGGTTAATTGGAGAAAAACCAATAGTCAGATTCGTACACAAAATAAGAAAGGGAGAATAATTAAAATTTTGTCGATGATTTTTGCATTTAAATTCAACTCTCTCTGACGCGCTATAACCATTGTTTTGAAAAGGAAAATTACATATTTGTCACATGATTTAAAGTCTGTCGGTGATCATCGGAGTATCGCAAATACACTTATCGGAATGTTTTTTGGTCTCAGCTAATGATGATGTTATATCTCGCGACATCGTCCGATGTAATTTTTTCTCGATAGAGTAAATATAACACGAATACATGTAATATAAGTCTGTATTTAAAAATATTTAATATTTTGACGTTCATCTCCCCATATCAGGTCGAATGTAAGTACGCCAAGAAAATGGGCTCGTGTACTTTCTGTTCCAAGACGTCTCCGACAACGAAGCAGTGTTGTGGCTGTCTAGTGGTACAATATTGCGACAAGGACTGCCAGAAGAAAGACTGGCAGAATCACAGGCACGTATGTTTGCAGCTGCAAGATCAAATTCTATACGTTGCGATGGCCATAAAGGGTGGAATACGCAAACCTGGAATAACCACGTATCCAAGTATCGGTATATATTACTGGGGTAACACCCCAGCAATTGATCTGTTAAAACTACAACAGAATGAATGGAGTGGTGGCGATTGTCCTAAAAAATTGTCTCTTCTTCTTGCTGGGGTAGGTGACCTCAGAAACATACTCAAGACTGTAGCCTCGCTTCCAAAAGAGTTTAAAGGTCGAATTGAATTCACCTGAAACGACTGTGATGTTCATATACTGGCCAAGGACGTATTGTTCTTGTATATGATATTCACGACAGACGACGCCAAGTTCACATCAGACACTTTGGTTCAACTTTGGTATTCAGTATGCATCGTAGATGAACACAACCAATACCTGCTGACAATTCTGAGAATTCTGTCGACCATCGATGTACAAACATTGGTCCAGAACACGTCTGGTAAGATAGATATCTCAGAGACAGATCTGAAGCAGTTGCAGTCAACCTGGGCAGCGTGGTTGAAGTCATTAGTAAACGGAGGTCCAAAAATCCATATCACCGAGCAGAGGCGTGTAAGCATTACTCTAGATGACGAATCTGCGGAAAAATGGCAGTTTCATAGGGACTGCGTCCCTAAACGCCATTGCAAATCATTAGAAGAGTGGTACGGAAGCGGTATAATGCTACCTTCTTCCGACCCACGGAAGCGCGACGCAAAGTTTCAGAATGTTACCCTGCTATGCAAAAATTTCCTGTATAATAAATCACTGAAACAAGAAAACTGTAATACAGAGTGGGAGATGTCGAATTTATTCAAAGACGAAGAAATGATATATCCAATACAAGCTAACACATCTCCTTTCAAAGGATGAGATTACATTGACGTTGCCTCTAAATCCAATGAAGATTGTATATCCACAATGTACTGCAACTATTTATCTGACATGATAGAGAAGTTCATTCTCACAGTACATGAAGATTGTGTGTCATTTCGAGTTTTACTCGGTGACTGTTTTCAACTTAAGATACACTTTAAAATGAATACTTATGATCGCATTATAACATCCAATATTGCTGATTACTACGGAGTTCCAGCTGTTCTCGATTATTTCAAGCCATTCTTGAATTCCACAAATCCCCACTCTGTGATCACCATAGAATTGATTAATTGGGAGAAAAATATGTGGGCTCACGGGTTGAGTCCATTTAAACATCTGTTAGAAGTGAATCAAACCAAAAAGATACCTTTAATAAAAAAGGACACTGGTGTTTCCTTACTTTTAAATAAAGACAGCAAGCCTGGATGGAGAAATGCGCCTTCTAGTGTCATTCAGTATTACTTGTCACTGGCTACATACATAGAATACCTCGATATGACCATACCGTTTATTGCTTATCTAAGAAGTAATTTCCTTCTGCATAAGATGCGGGGTTCCAGAAACCACCCTTCACGTGGGGATATCCCAAAGTTGAAGGATATCATTTGTTACAATGGACTCAAACTCCGCGATTTCACTCGTGAGCTGAACCATGTTATCCCTCACCGTTGGAAGATGAATATTCGACGGGTCACACAAATAACAGAATTCGTTCGATCTCTGGAATGGACACTGTCTGGCGTTAAATTAGTGACATAAATGCAAATTGTATAGTTTGTTGAAAGAATACCATTCTTATCCTCAAGATACAAATGTAGAATGATAGGAAAGTAGAACTTCAATATAAATTGTGCATACGAGCATAAATGATGGCATTTTATGTGGCAAAAGGTGCTGTCACTGTGCTTACATTCGTCAGAACAGATATCTGTTACACTGTAACAACATGCATAAATCAGAGAATCCAAAATACTTTTCAAACCTGAAACAAATCAGTTAAACATATAACAGGTAACGTGTAATATTATAGGTATAAAATGCTTGTGAACAATCCTGTATTCGTCGATTTTTTTCTTACAATAGCCATACCTTTTTTCTGTTTAATAATTTTGAGTTGAACTTATCAAAGGTGGCGCAAGAGAGGAGTTTGTTCTCTGGTGAAGTAATTTTAATCTTATTTTGAGATATTAGTTGTGATGGAATATTAGTACTCTGTTTCAAAATCTGTTCATCAAACATTTAAAGGATTGTATTTCAAAAGGCGAATGTAATAAAATGGACAGATTCCTCTAGAACTTTCATTGACCGATCTGTATATTTTTCTGTACGAATGCATATGCAGGTATTTATTCATTCATTATTTCACAAGATCCAGAGGGCGTCGTATATCTTATTAGAATTCCGACCTTAGGCATAATTACATTTAAATTCAAGCATCTAAAAGCGTCCGCACTTAGTCGTTACCATACACAGTTATGCAATGATGAAGTAGGTTTTCTTATGCCAGCACGCGCAAAGTTAGCAAAAGCACATAGCAGACACCCAAAATCAATAACAACATCTCATAATTAAATAGAAAGCGTCTTGGTTCAGTTCTTTGACTTGTAGGCTAGCTTGTCTTGTTTCTTCCAAGATCATTTGCATCATTAAATGCAGGCATCAACAAAGGCTTCTAGTGGGCATTACAATCATGTGCAAGAAGAAAGCCTGTAGGTTCAATGCTCCTCGGAGAGAGATTTTCAGATGCTCAAATCGTTTCCTTACTTTTCTTCTCTAGCACTTGTGGAGGTACATTTAAAGCTCTTTCGATAAGAAAAATGTTCACCGACTTAGTTTTGTGAAAATCGAAAATTGTATTTTTTCTCCGTGGTTTGAAAAAGGTCTCAGATTTAGTGGTGTGGCAAAAGTGTTTAAATAACGGGAAAATTAAAAAAGTATGTACGAAAGATGAAAGATGGTAAGCGTAGTTTTCTTACTTTGAAAAATATCTAATCTTAACCGATTAGTATATATGACAACTCCCTCCCTAAATCGAACGGCCCATCCATACACGGGTATATGACTCAACATAATACAATGAGATACATGACACGTCAGAAGAGTAACCTTTCACACATTCGCCTTTAAATTTTGTTTAAAGCAAAAAAGCGACATCATCTTATATCGTGCAACGTTCTAACTTCGGCTTTCTCCGCAAAAGTGTAAAACTTGCAATGAAATTTTTACTTGTTCATTATACTCATTGGTCATACATGTGGTAAAATAACAAACAAAAAATGAATAAGTTCAATATGAAAAGAAGGTAAGTGTCCTTAATTTGAAGCTTGAAACATTTCTTGCCAACTGTTACCTTCAACAAAGAGCCACAAATGTCATAAAATTGACTATTGTTCACTTATGAATAAAATGTGAATTATTCGTCCATTTTGAGCCATGATGCTTGACCGCTCCGCGCTGAACTATGCCAGCGTTTGTAATCGTTAACAGCAAGCCTGGATGGAGAAATGCGTCCTCTAGTGTCATTCAATATTACTTGTCACTGGCTACATCCATAGAATACTGCGATATGACCATACCGTTTATTGCTCATCTAAGAAGTAATTTCCTTTTGCATAAGCTACGTGGGGATATACCAAAGTTCAAAGATTTCAAAGATTTACTGTCCTCACTCATCTCAGTGAACCCGTATCTTAAAGATGTTAAGTGAAAGAAGATTAAGGAGAGAACGACGAGACGTACCCTGACTTTATATACGCAAACGATGAAAAGTAAGCAACAAGCGGACAACCCCCCCCAAAAGGCCAGCTCGAGGAAACAAATCAAAACGAAATACCGTGCATAGCAAAGTACATTGTCGCCCTGAAAGTGATGTAAGTTCGTGATGTCTTTACAGAACACACTAAAAATCGACAAGTAACAAAGACGTGAAACTCACAACAAAAACAGTGATTGCAGAAAATCTAATGTGCGTTCAAGAAGAAACAAATTTATGATGCAAGTATACAACTACTAGAGCAAAAAGCATACACAGTTAGTGGACTCTACGTGTGAAGATCATGGCAGATCATTGAACAGCACACATGAGTTTTTAATAAAGAGTTTAGGTCAGTGAGTGAAAATTTAGAAGAAATAAAAAAATGCTGGAACATATTGACAGTGCTGCAAGCAATGCTATAAAAGACAGAAGAAAACATGCAACACTTTTGATCTACAACTGAGGCACTGTACAGAGTCTTTAGATATCATAGTAAGAGAAAAAAATGAACACTTTTAAAGAGAAAATCGACAAAGAGGTTGATGACAAATTGACTGAAAAAGAGAACAAAACTTAAAATTTAAATTTATATACTTAGAATCCGCTATGATCAGAAGTTAGAGGAATTGGATAAACTAATGAAAGATCTGAATGACAAGTAGCAAGGTACAGAAATAGAAGAAAATGACACCGGGGTAATAGATTTCCAAAGCCACAGAGAAAAAATACAGACAAACACTGTAACCTGCCAACAGTATTGCAGATAAAACTCAGCAACCGTTTTCCGGAAGGCTTTGCTGATGAAGCAAACGCTACTTACCAGACAGATCCACACTCAGCGAATCAAGATCCGACCATTGTAATAACAGATGAGACCACAGACTCTCCTTCCAGCCTGACATCAATTAAAGCATCCATAAAGATGCTGATCATGGATACATAGAAAAAAGGCACACATAGTGTTTTAAACTAAGACTGAAGCAAGTACGCTGCTGATGTGGGATTCCACAACATGATTCATATTTTTAAGGCGTATGTTCCCCAGAACACCAGCCGATCACATAAGAATCGCAACTCTAGAGGGGCGATAACAATAGTATCATGAATGCGGTCCAATACAATTGCTACGGTGGTGTGTCTGATAGGTATAAATGATCTGAGATACGAGAAGTGTCCTGAAACCCGCCTTAACAGCAAAACAACTCTGGTTGCAAACACAAAAGCAAAATATGCCCATTGCAAATATCATTATCCCTGAAGTGTTGTGCTGTTCTGCTGTTCCTAATCTCAGGAGGGACGTAGAAAAAGTAAATAGAGGCCTATATTCACTCATGAAGGAATATCCTTATGTCTCCATGGTACCACACAACGAGATCTCTAGTCAATCAAATTCAAGTAGAATCTACATGGAGGATGTCTTTTATACATTAACAAACTTGGAACAGCAAAGCTAGTGAGAGACATCAAAGAGATGGTACGAGAGCAGAACTGCCCACAAGGTAATGAGAAGCCTCGAGTCATGTCACCAGGCCCAATGAATCAACGAGATAGAGGAACGACGATGGACAGAGGACAACCTTCAAATACGACATACACTCAGGAACAAATACACTTTGAAGAGAGATATAGCCGCAAATTCAATGACAGAGAAAACTATCAGAGGAATAGACGATCAAAACCATGGAACTATACCAGCAATAGCAAGTATGGAAACAGTACAGAGCAACTAATACTGTTTGCAAAATTAGTTGAATGTTTGAGCTACACTAAATAAGTTAATATTGCATTATGGAGCATCCGATAACAAAAAAATTGGATGTACACATTAATAACATCATATCAGATTCAATATGTATGCTTGGCAATGAGACATATATACCTACCTGATTTGTGGATGCGTATTCTACTCAGCACTAAGAATTACCTCGAACATCAAGAATTAAAACCTCTTCTAGTGAGAAACTGTCTCTAGGAACTGTGTATCTCAAGACAAGAAACTAGTATATGATATTGGTAGTACATGGCAAAGTAATATTTACTTTGAAACAAAAGACACCAAACTTCGCTCAAATCAAAATTTCAGGATAGTGATTGATTGTTCCAATACTGTTTGCACTTTCACGTGCGTTTTTTTCCTGTTTAAGGGAGTCATTTTATATTTTTTGTTGTTCCTTTGTTATTTTGTTTCCCCTTTCTCCTGACGTTGATACATGATTTCTAAAACTACAAGTACCGAAAACTAAAAGAGCAAATATCCCACTAAGCAGATATATGAAAAGATTATTATTAAAATTTTGTAGCAGGAATATTAATTAACAAATTGCAGGAAGAGGATTTCTCGCAGTATATTGCTGTACGTATACAAATATAAAATTAAATGTTTACTATAACCCGAACGGGATTCGAACTCCCACCATTCGGGATTCGAACCCCATAGCTAAATGACAGCCAAAACTATGTAAATGTACCTGATAACTTAGCTTACTATGCGCTTATATACGCAAAAATCACAACGTGAACACAAAGGGTAAAAATACAAAGCATAAACGGCGTGACGTTGCCATTATTTATAGAAGTGTCACGTAGCGTGGTTGTGATGTAGCTATTGTCGGATACGTACACTCTGTGGCGTGGAACGTCAGGCAGTAGAGACGGCAACGGGTACACAAATATACTCTAAGTCGTAGCACTTTATTCAGCCGAGTAACATAAGTTACACGGTAAAACTTCTATGCCTCACACTAGTCTAATAATAGGCGTCGGTCACGGTCAGTGTCGTCATCGGGCGTCGCAACAGGTTCTACCTTAGCACACTAAAATGCAGAGTTTATATTGAGTGAGTATCTGGCTTTGTCATGACTTTGGTATGCGTCTATAATTATCTAAAGAATTAACTAACGGCAGTCGGCATACGTGAAAGACAGGAAGGTCGCTCCCATCAGTACATCTGTCAACATAACGCAGGAGGTCTAGCTTAAGTGTCCGGTCGGTGTTAATGACGTAAGCTGTTGACAAAAAAATACGTTCACTAAAGGCGGATGAACGGTTACATCTAAAGAGTCTCAAAGATAAACTAGGGAATCGTTCTCACGATGCCCCACGTGCAGAAGGGGTTACTATAGGTCATAGTCATTGTCGTTGTCAGTGTTTACGTCACTGAAGTATATGACTGCAAAATTTCGATCTGAACCTTTGGTGTAAAACAGATGGAAAGGTATTTAATAAGAGTAGTCAAAATGATTTATGCATCGGATGCATATATATCTCTCTTGAAAACGCCTCTCAAATCTAATGATTTTCGCTCCTCGAAACGGACATCACATATTTCCAGGACAAAGGGAATGGGGCTGGGGGACTTTAATGCTAGAATTGGATTATAAATGATACCATTGATAAATCAAATAATCATCCTATTCCAATGCCCCGAAATAACTAACATGAAATTTTTATCATCAGGAGCAGCTGTGACACAAACTCAAAAAATACTAATAAATTTGGCAGAAAATTAATAGAGCTATGTATAAACTACGATTTACTTATCTTGAATGTTAACACCTATCGGTGACTCATTGGGAGATTTTACTTACCATTCTTAAAATGGATGCAGTGCGATCACAGGGGAGCCAGGAAGAACAAACTAACAAGCAAACAAACAAACAAACAAACAAATAAAAAAATAAACAAACATACAAAGAGACATACAAATACATAAAGGAATAAAAAAACAAAAATACACAAACATAAACAAACAATGTCATGAATAAATAACAAACATAAACAGATAAACTTCTATTTATATTTATATTATATATATATATATATTAACTAACCGTACTCTCTGTGCCCAAGTTCAGAGGTTGCCATAAGGCCATTATGGTGATAACCGGGAGGGCACATTGTATACATTTTGTGTACTTCGCTCACTGCTTTAATAGTAGTTAGAGCACTCTGAGATTGTTTGGGCAGCCCCTTGCGTAATATAAGGGGCGTTCACTGTTGGCACTATGCTTCGCTCATGGTACGTATTACCGTAAGAGCACTCTGGTGAGTCCATATTTTCATTCCTCACAATGTGTTTAACCGTACTCTCTGTCCCAAGTAGCATGAGCGGTTCAGACAATTTTTTCAGGCTTTTGTTCGATATGCTGTTGTCTCTTAGACACACACACCACAACACACACACAACACACACACACACACACAAATATATATATATATATATATATATATATATATATATATATTTAAATATAATATTAATATAAATAGATGTTTATCTGTTTTTATCATTGTTATTTATTCATGATATTCTTTGTTTGTTTATGTTTGTGTGTATTTTTGTTTTTTCATTTATTTATGTATTTGTATGCCTCTTTGTATGTTTGTATATTTTTTATTTTTTTATTTATTTATTTATTTATTTATTTATTTATTTATTTATTTATTTATTTGTTTGTTCATTTGTGTGGTTGTTTTTTGTTTGTTTGCTCTTCCTGGCTCCCCTGTGGTGTGATCGACTTTGGAATTATTTCTAAGAAGACTATGAGCCTTAAATGTTCAGTATTTTAAATAATAACACAACCCTGTCGCAGACGATTGCCATCTCTCACTAGCTATACCAATACATTTTGAATAAAGTACTGCGTCAAAAACTACTTAGAGCTTGCTCCAAATCCTTGCAAATCTATTTTTGATAGTTACACAAATAAAAAAAACATGACTTGCCTTGAAGCATAATCGCACAAAATAGATAAATTTGTCGAAAGTAATTATAAACATGTCAATACAGCTGTAACACAGTTAGGATCAATAATAAATGACATTGGCTGTCAAAAATATCATTTTAATGTATAACAAATAAAGCCAAGAATAAAAATGGTACGATAAGGATTGTGCAAAACTTCAGCAGGAAGGTAGGAGAGTAATTAAAGTTTTATCAAGATAGCCTACAGATACGCTTATTGGTGGAAAAAATTTGGTCTTAACGAAACAATATAAAAAGATTATAAAACGAAGGTGAATTTTGGAAGATCCTTAGAGAGATGAATGACTCCTCAGATTGTAGTACTGATTGAAGGTGAAATAGGAAAAGCAATTTGTGCACTTAAAAGTAGTAAAGCTCCTGTAGAAGGTAAGCTATGCAATGAAATGTTCAAATGTAGTAATTTCTATTTCATCAAAGATATTTAATATTGTTATTTAATCTAGGGAACTGCCATAATCATGGAATACAATGCTTATTGCACCTATTTTTAATCAGGGTCAAGAACAGATCCATCCAGTTAAAGGCGGATTGTAATATCTAGTTGCTTACGGAAATTATTTCCAAGTGTCCTAAATAATGGAATCGTGTCACACCTAATTAAAAACAACAATAAAAAGTAATCAATGTGGCTTCAGCAAAAATGCTAGAACGGCTGATAATCTCTTTATACTGAAAACAATCAAAAATAAATACCTTCATAGTAATCACACACAAAGTAAATCTAAGAAACTGTTTGCGTGTTTCATTTACTTGAAGAAAGCCTTTGATAGTGTATGACATAGAGGATTCTACGTAAAGTTACTAAAGACAACAATTCAGGACGTATATTTAATATCATTAAAAATGTATAATAACTTTAACTATCGAATTGAACCGAAGGGATGATTAACAGACACATTCAAATCTTAAAGGAGTAAACAAGTATGCAATTTTAGCCCCACCCTTTTAAATATTTTATTAAAGAACTACCACACATTTTTATTACGAAAACTGTGACTTACCTTCTTTTAACAATCATGTAATTAGCTTCCTACTATATGCGGATGACATTGCTTTTCTATCCGACCCCAAAAAAGATTGCAAACTGATTTGCTAAACTCTTGTAATAAACAAAAACCTGGAAACTAGTAAAACAGTACAACTATTCAGGATTAACAACGTCGCCAAATGATAAATTTAAAATTAGCTTAGAGTTACTTGACAAGGGAGGTATGAAAGCATTGCTCGCCTTGAAGATAAAAATTAGATATGATAACAAACAACTAAGATCACGTCATGTTATCCTTGTTCGACAGACTTATTACATCTATTATAGTGTATGCCATCGATATATGGGGAGATGAGCACAACCAACATTCAATAGTTGAAAATGTAAATTTAAAGTTCTGTCGTTTTATTGGAAGTACCAAAACATTCTTCTAAGCTTGTAATCTATAGTAAATTAAGAAGATACTCTACTGAAATTTTTATACAAAAACAACTAATAAAATATAACAATTGCATCTATAGTACAGTAGTAATAATCCATTTTTTGAAAGATGCTTTCTTAGTCAACAAGAACATGACTAGTAAAATATAGAATTAATATAAATGTATCAATTTTCAATTTGAAAGAATTAATGAAAATAACTGTCTAAAATCTCAGAAGATACTCTTAAAGACAGAATTATCAAACATAAATCTAACATTGCAAACCTTATATGTAGAAAAAAGGGGGAAAAGAAATATACTGTGACAACAAGAACAATGACTGTGGAAACAAGTTAAGAACATATAGAATTATAAAGCAGGACTTTCAGCAAGATAAATAGTTTCTCAAGGGCTCGCTCTCTCTCTCTCTCTCTCTCTCTCTCTCTCTCTCTCTCTCTCTCTCTTCAATTTTTCTCGATATAGTTATGTATACAGTAATACACTTATGTTCAGCTTTTGTTTTGTTATCTGTTTTGTGTAATTCTGATCACTTTTTGTCATGTAAAAACCATACAAAACCCTACAAAAGGTGTGACAATTTTTTTGACAGGTTTAAAAAGATAAATAATCTTCATTTATGTCACTTATTAAACGCCGGACAGTGTCCATTCCATAGATCGTATGAATATAACAATTTGAGAGACCCGTCGAATATTCATCTTCCAACGGTGAGGGATAACGTGATTTAGTTCACGTGTGAAATCACGAAGTTTGAGTCCATTGTACCGAATGACATCATTGAACTGTGGGATATCCCCGCGCGAAGGATGGTCTCCGGAATTCCTCATCTTATGCGCCAAGAAATCACTTCTCAGATAATCAATAAACGGTTTCGTCGTATCACAGTATTCTTTGTATGTAGCCTGCGAAGAGTAATACTCGATTGGATTTCTGACACTACAGGACGTATTTCTCCCTCCAAGCCTGCTGTCTGTGTTTGGAAGTAAGGAAACACCAGTGTCCTTTTCGACTAAACGTCTCTCTTCTGCGTAATTCACTTCTAAAAGACGGTTACGTCGACTCAACTCCAAGGCATTCTGCATATACATCTCCCAATTCATCAATTCTATGGTGATCATAGAGACGGGATTTGTGGAATTCAAGAATGGCTTGAAATAATCGAGAACAGCCGGAACTCCATAGTAATCAGCAATATTGGATGTTATTATGCGATCATAAGTATTTATTTCAAAGTTTGTCTTCAGTTGAAAACAGTCACCGAGTAGAACTCGAAATGACATACAATGTTCATGTACTGTTAGAGTGAACTTCTCTATCATGTCAGATAAGTAGTTGCAGTACATTGTGGATATACAATCTTCATCGGCGTTAGAGGCCACATCAATGTAATCCCACCCTCTGAAAGGAAACGTGGTAGCTTGTATTGGATATATCAATCGTTCGTCTTTGAATAATTTCGATATCTTCCACTCTGTATTACGGTTTTCTTGTTTCACGGATTTATAATGCAGCAAATTTTTGCACAGCAAGGTAACATTCTGAAAATTTGCGTTGCGCTTCCTTTGGTCGGAAGAGGGCAGCAATATACCGCTTTCGTACCAATCTTTCATTGATTTGCAATGGCGTTTAGGGATGCAGTCCCTGTACAACTGCCATCCTTCCGCAGATTCGTCATCCATATCAATGCTTTTACGCCTCTGCTCGGTGATATGGATTTTTGGACCGCCGTTTACTATTGACTTCAACCACGCTGACCAGGTTGACTGCAACTGCTTCAGATCTGTCTCCGAGATATCTATCTTACCAGACGTGTTGTGGGCCAATGTTTGTACATCGATGGTCGACAGAATTCTCAGAACTGTCAGCAGATATTGGTTGTGTTCATCTACGATGCATACCGAATACCAAAGTTGAACCATAGTGTCTGATGTGAACTTGGCGTCTTCTGTCGAGAGTATCATATACAAGAACATTACGTCTTTGGCCAGTATGTGAGCATCACAGTCGTTTAAGGTGAATTCAATTCGACCTTTAAACTGTTTCGGAAGAGAGGCTACAGTCTTGATGACGTTTCTGAGGTCCCCAACACCAGCAAGAAGAAGATACATTTTTTCAGGATAATCGCCACCACTCCATTCATTCTGTTGTAGTTTTAACAGATCAACTGCTGGGGTGTTACCCCAGTAATAGATGCCGACACCTTCATTAGTAAGTGCGGTTAGTCCAGGTTTGCGTATACTTTCTTTCCTAACCATCGCCACGTATATAATTTGATCTTGCAGCTGCAAACACACGTGCCTGTGATTCCGCCAGTCTTTCGTCTGGCAGTCCTTGTCGCAATATTTTACCGATAGACAGCCAGAACACTGCTTTGTTGTCGGCGACGTCTTGGTACAGAATGTACACGAGCGCATTTGCTTGGCGTACTTGCATTCGATCTGATAAGGATAAAGAAACGTAAACATTATTAACACTTTGTAAACACGGACCTCTTTTATGACTGAATACATCAATTTGTATTATACTCACGCTATTGAAACAAAATTACATCAAACGATGTCGAGAGATATATTATTATCACTGGTTGAGACCAAAATACTTCCGGTAAGCGTATTTGCGATACTCCGATGATCACGGACAGACTTTAAATTATACTTAAATGTGCCAAATAAGTAGTTTCCCTTCCTAAACAATGATTCTAGCATGTCAGAGTGCTTTGAAGTTAAGTGCAAAATCATCGACAAAACACGTTTTCCCCTCCTTTATTGCTACTTTGTATGAATCTGACGATCGGTTCCTCGAATTAACCAATGAAGGAGCAAACGTATTTCCAACACCAACCAGAGTTTAAGTTAGTCTGAGTCCCACTTAAATTATCAAGTTGGTGGGAAGTGTCAATGACACGATTTCATTTCAGTTTTGTTCATTTAAGTCAGTCACCTTTATTACAGTAGTCTATGGATTGATATTTACTAGGTATGTACGCACAAAGCGCAGCCAATGGCACAGTGTGACTAACAGGGCTCACTCAACCCTGTTTACCATATTTGGGTTACATACGCAAATTTGCAGTGACCGAGAAATCTAAAATACTTCTGTCACCTGACCTTAAATCCAAACAGTGTTTAATATTTACTTAAACAGTATTATAACAATCAAGTTGGCGGATAGCAATGAAAGCGCTTTGTCTAGTTTGACTATAGCCCTTAGACTATGTCTATTTGTATGAAATAGAAAATGCTTACCGAGGGGATTAAATTCTCGGTACCCTAAAGGCCAGGGCGGGGTATAAATAGCTAGCTGCCCCTTTTGGAGTTAGTTCATGTAAAGCGTGGCTTGGGTAGGTTCACGCTCGATCGCTCCGTAAAGACCGTGCCAAAATGATCACAGTCGAAGAAATTTAGGAGTTCTTGTACATATACCCAACTATAAATGCCTAGTGATTGAATGTATTGATAAAATTTTATGATTTGAGCATAAATAAAGCTTATTTTGATCGATGAAGGTATTTCTCCTTGTCTTCAACTAGCGTGGCAAGCGGCCATAACGAAAATCTGCAAGCTGTCAATCAAAAGAACGACGCGCTACAGGTGTGAGTCGGTAAACATTGCGATGTCTTTAGTGAACGGCAAATGTGCACATTATTTGTCTTTCGTTCGAGACTTGAAGTGACAGTTGCTATCTTATAAATTAGTTCGGTCATTTCTGTGCCATAGAGTAAGTCTGCAAGTTGTTCCACGCGTTGGAATATGTTAAATTATCGGTCGTCAGATATCTACTCTTCCCCTGCTTGTAGATATTACAGTAAATGTTTCGCAAAGTGGTTTTATGTTACGTCATACAAGACATTTGTCTTCAGGACAATGTGTATGCGATGTCTAAACTCTAGATATTTAAGTAGATCTCTCATGTGGTGACTCAACGTGTTTCAGTTCGAAGAATGACGCATGAATTTCTCACATTGAACAAAATAACTGAAATGATTTAAAACTGACGATTTTGTCTCTATAAAGTATGACTTTAAAAAACTTTGCAGCCCACGCACCTCATGTCGAAATTCGTCGTCTTTTAAACACTTCTTACCACAATATAGACCAAAGTCACATTGAGGGCATTTCACTTTACCCTTGCCTCCACAACGCCAACACGCACCGATCAGAGAATCCATAATGTTTTCACCTGAAAAAATTAGTTAAACATGTTGCGTAAACATATCGTTACGTATAATATTATAGGAATCAATTGCTTTTGGACAATCCTGAGGTTATCAACGTTTAATGAAATATTTCATTCCTTTTCTTGGATATTTGAAACGTTAATCTACAAGTATTTCGTTAGGAACGAGTATTAAACCAAGATGGATGAAAATGAGACAGATAAAAGATTACACCTTTTTTGTCATTTAATCAAAATCGCTTAAGAGGTGTATGCAAAGATTGAAGACGTCAAGGACATTATCGCTTGATATCGGTGTAGCACTTAAACAGTACTGGCACTTGTGCGTAACAACGATTTATGTATGGCTGAGCTGTGTCATCTACACACAGTTGGCCGATTCTGTTCGGATTTCTGCGATCATATAGAAATGAACCAAGGTTATTTATTCTGTACACTGCTCTCCCATTTTCATGCACGGTAAAGTAGATGCAGTTATTGGGTAGCTACTTCCACTGTACCTATGCCCGTGAACGTGAGTGATCTATAGCATGATGATTATTTACAAAAATTTCCACCTGCGACCTACAGCATAAACTTGGATTCATTTAACCATTCGCACCGACGGTATGTGATACAATTACCCGTTTAGGCTTAGTTTTCCTATCGCCCTTATTCGACGTTAATGGTCTGTTTATCGACCTTTGCTCCTTCAATAACGTCACATTTCTGAGTAATTAAATTGAAAGAAGTTTCTTTACAATCTTCTGAAGTTTTCCTTGCGTAAACATTTCTCGTCTATCAAATAGAAGATATTATGGATGATGAAATGTCTTTGTCGTATTGCATCATATCTCTGACCTTTGACTGCACAAAAGTTCGCACCCAAATTGTTCAAAGTATATATATTATGAAAGTCAAACTTGTAAACCTTGTGACACCAGCCTTATCATAAATTTAAATGCACTGTAAAAGGCATCAAGGGCGGGAGAAAGCACCGTGTCCCTCTACATTTTCAACGACACTAACCGGTCCATGGCCACTGTACTTGGCAAAATACTTTAATTGACCGTCATAGTAGTGATCAGGCTGAGCTGTGGAAAAGTAAGACGTAAATAGCGAATTTAGAACCTACCTTACATACCAAGGAAACTTGTTCCTAGGAACACTCAGATAATTCAGTGGTTATATGTTCACCGGGTGAGAAAATGGCGATTTCAATAGCGACTTCAAAAAAGGAGTGGTGAAAAAATGCGTTGTTAGTCACAGCTATGGCTGACAAGTAATACAGGTACCTGGCACCACCTAGTACCCAACTGACAGCCTAGTGCGATAGCAATTGTTGCGGTTTGACAATTATTGACAACAGGGAAGTATACCGGTTCTGTTTAAAAACAAACGCTAGGAGGCTTAAAGTTAAAATGTGGAATTGTCTTCACTCACGGTCAGCGGCACACATATAAGAACAGAAAGTCAACGTTTATCAGCGCTGGGTTAGTTCAACGGGAAGCAGTCAAGCACTGTGGACGAGTAGTTTACATTTCATGCATAGGTGAACATTAGACTATTTTCTGACACTTGTGAGTCCCTATCAAATGTATTATTGGAAAGAAATGTTTCTAGGTTTAAATTAAGACACGTACTTTCTTTTCTAAACAAATATTAATGTACCTTTTGTCATTTTACCACATTTATGACCTACACATATTCACATAAGACGTATCTATCTATGGGTGCAAAGGTCAGAAACACTATGAAATTTCGCGGACAACGTGAGCAAACTGCCAGGCTGTTCCCACAAGCATGTTGTTTGTTCAAACAAGAGGTGGCACGTTTGATTTGGGGTAGGGGTTGGAGGATTTTTGAAAAAACCTTGTAGTTGGCCATTTGTAAGGGAAAAATTGTCTCTCCAGTGGGCAAGGAAAATTGCTTCAAGGAAGGCTGCAAGAAAAAAATAACTTGTCGCCCAAAGACAACACATTGTGTCTTCAGCGGTCTCAGGAGCTGCAGCCTATAGCGGTTAATTACCACCAAGCTGTCATAGATTGTTTGATATTGAATCTCCTGCATAGGATATAAGTAGGGTTTACACGTGCGTGTTTACTCCGGAGCTGACACTGGATTAAATTAAACCTGTGTCCCTTGGATGTGTGACCAGACAACACCGAACTAACAAAGAACTAAATTAATTCGGTGTGGAAGGGCTGGTCCAGGTTCGGTGCTCCGTACTAAACAATGGCCTATTTCACAGTCCCTCCACCCAACCTATTTACATGTGTGACCAGAACACCAGAATAAATGGTGAACTATATCCTGTCTCCAGCTGGCGGTCATAATCAAAACGGAAGGTGTTCAAGCAAGAAGTTCGGGCGATCGCGGTAACAATTGGTCACAGTACGAAATCAAACTACTCATTTCCATCTTGAAAGGTGACAACGTCATCCGTATGATGGACGGTCGAGGTATGGACGTAAAACATCTTTTTTACGTCCATGATCGAGGGATAGGCAAGTTTATGAGGTCATCGCTTCCAAGGCCATGGCCAGGGAGAAGGGATTCAAGAGAACAGCGGAGCAATGTCACTACAAAATCAAAACAGTTGTGAGCCCAATTTAAAACTTGTCAGATCACAACCGCCGTCGTATTGGCAAAGGTAGAAAAACGGATGCCCCACCTTACTATCCAAAAGTTTGTGTTGCATTGGTGTTTGTTTCGTTTCGGATATGTGTGAAATAGGATTCCCATGTTACTATCCAATTGTAGTGTTACAATAGTGTTTGTTTCGTTTAGATAGGTGTAGGGAAGTTGATTCTAAAAAGTACGATAATGTTTTGTTTGTGTGTTTGTCCATATCGACCGATACACGGCTGCAGTGCAGGATTCATTATTAGACACAGGAAAGGGAAACATAAACTTGCTCGTTTTCTTTGACGGCGACTCATCGATCTTTATGGGAAGGATATTGACATCAGGCAGAGTGAGGCCGTCAAATTCTCATCTTCTTCGCCGAAGGCATCTCGATCGGTCTATTTTTTACATCCATGTTGAAACACGGTTCCTTCCCGTGATTGAAAACAAAAAGAGCGTAGACAGTAGCCCTGCGTACGATGCCGTGTGTTCCCGGCGTTGTACGGCCTTCAACCACATGTGGTTGGGGTTGTAAAATGCCGGGAACACACAGCATCGTGCACAGCTCTACATAGACAGTATTTGTCCAATGTTTGTTTCCGCCATTGCGAGCTAGCGATTGTTCTCTGGTCCAGTGAATACCGCTGAGGACGCTTAACCCGATCTAAATTGATACCTTATTGATTGACGTGTAAACGTGAGATCGCTCAGATCGCTGATAAGGAATATTTACTGAGCGACTAATCTGATCCCCTGAGGTTTAAAAAAATACACGCGTAACCGCGACTTTTGTATGAATAGGTTAGTGGAAATATACAAGCAGAAACCTAAGAATGCATGGACGTGTACTGATATTCTGGTTATTTTTCAAGTAATTCACAAATGCATTACTTCAGATGATGAATCGTCAATACTTGTCAAATATCATATCAGTTTACTAGTACTATGTGTATGTTAAACATTAACATTATCTTTTGAACCGATTTTTATTGTAAAAGAAAGTACTGGTAATGCCAATGATATGTTTTATTTCATTTGATAACGAATTAAAGGAAGAATATAAAACTTTTCAGGTGCAACTAAAATCTCAGCAATATAAAATTGTCAATACTTTACCTGACTCCCGTGTATTTTGATTTGATATTTTTGGCCGAGGCACTATATCAGCCAAATCTTGCCTTCTTATAGTTGCAAAAAATATCGTGACCCTCCCGCAAATGCACGAAATATCATGTCCTTCCAAAAATGCGTGTTTGATATATTGCCACCAACCCTCCCTCCTAAAACGCCAGCCCTCGCTCCAGTAATTTCTTTCCCTAACTTTTGACCTTGTTGTGTGTACCGGTGCATTCCTGTCTGTTTTATGTTTAAGTATTTATAACAATTGACTATGTATTACAACTTTTGGCCTAGTGTTATCGGATTATGGATTGGTATGATGTGATTATTTAACACAACAATTAGACAAATTATTATGTAAATTAGCTTATACCGTTCGAGAAATTCCTCGGGGGAATACTTCAGTGGTTGGAAGGATCAAGTTTTAATATGTTGGACAGGGAAGGGTCACACTTTAGATACGAGGAGAGAGGAGGGTAACATTTTACAGTACAGGTGTGCACTGAATTCCCTCGGCCTACCCCACTGTAATTATTGAAGGTTCCCTTAATGTAAACAAAATCGAAAGGCAAATGTGTAAAAAGGTAGGGAATTGTCTAACGTGCCATACATAAATACTGTAATGCGCAGAAGACGACAACTCATTGTGTTATGTTGAGGCATGGGATAAATATTAGAAAGTGAACTCATCAGGTGACATAGGAGAAACGCCAAAAATTAACTAGGTCGGCAAGCCTCGTCCGTTATTTTCTGCCTTTCCTTTTGCCCCTGCCCATAAATAAACGTATATAGTTAGGGTGTCGACCTTTATTTCTACAATATCTGTTCATTTATATACGTTTGAAAATTGATATAAGTGTACTTGATGAGAATAGGGTGGTTACAAGTGCAAATGTGTACAAGAGATTTGATTTGAGAATTTCACCGAAATGCTGATTTACTATACATTGCAGTGCATATATAGACCTTTGATAATTGATATACACATTTTTTACATGTCACATATGTTTGGGTCTCTTGTCTTTAATCAATTGAACTGTTCAGGATGTTTAGTTTATGATACCACTGCATCTTCTTTGCTTGTGAAGCTTTTGGATAATGTGTATCTTTTTAACAGAATGGGCGTATTTTGTCGGTGATTTCCTATTCAGGAAATATCACATGGACAATCGAAGGTTAGGCTGTAAAATCAGTTTCTATTAAATATGACCCTCCCAAGACAGGTTTATAAAAAAAGACCCTCTTTGACAGTTTTTTAAAAAGTGATCCTCCCTCAAATTCCCCCGGCCCACCCCCTTGTTATTACCGAAGGCTCCCAAGAAAGCGACAGTATCTATAAGGTGCAACGTTCTCACTCCGATTTTCTCAGCAAAAACATAAAGTTGCAATTAAAGGTATGACATTTTTACTTGTTCATGATGGGCATTGGTAAATGTCTTGCAAGGCGACCTCAATAAGATGTACCGGTAAACAATAGCAATAACGACCTGCATGGCAGACTCAAATATGAAATTTTCTAGAGAGCAGGAACTGACGCGTAACTGCATGCGGACGACTGTCAAACGCGGAATGGACTCATGCACGGTAAGGGTGTATTCTGGTATGGGCATCTACGCAAACAAATGTGAAACGGGAAGGGTAGTTCTCTGATGTATCATGTTTCTACAAGCTGCATAGCTTATTAATACAGACTACTGCATTTACAACAAAAACAAAGCAGTATTTTATCAAAAGACACCTACATTGACCCTATAAAACAGAAAACTGGAAAACTCTTTCATCAATCTTTGCGTCATTTTATTCAATGATGTAAACTGCAGAGAAATGGAATTCGCACTACCATCATTAACAACTGGAAACTATATGCAGTATACACCGCATCTCGTGAAAGACATGTGGCTGGAACGCTTCATTTATACCTGTTGTGCGGTAAGCTACGGTATTCTAACGAATATTATGCTCGAACCATGTAAAACAACAACAACAAAAACAAAAACAAAAACAAAATAACCCAAAAAACTTTAGTCACAACTGGTGCACTCGTACTTGTATTAAGTTTACGGAGGAGAGTCGAGCATAAAAGAGGAACTATGTGACCATGTATATTTTAACAGACAACATGCTTGATGAAACAGTCCGGCAGTTTTCTCATGCTGTCCACTAAATTTAATGTTCCGATCTTTACATTCATAGAATAATACGTCTTCTGTGAATGGTTGAAGGTCATCGATGTGGTAAAATGACAAACAGAAAATAAAATATATTTGGTTTAAAAAGAAGGTAGGTTCCTTAATCTGAAGCTTGAAAAATTTCGTTCCATTTAATACCTTTAATATGGACCCACAACTACATAATTCACTTATGAAAGAAATGCGAATTACTTTTTCATTGTGATTGACTCCTCCCCGCTGAACTACCCCAGAGCTGGTCAACGCTGACGCGCTGGACGTATAGGTGTGCCGGTAGCCGTGAGTGGCGAAAAATTCCCCAGTTTAACTTCAGGCGTCTTTGTGTTTTTTTGAAATATAGTTCGGCATATCACATTGTAGTTAATAATTGTCAAACCGCAAAGATTGCTATCGCACTGGGGTGTCAATCGGGTGCGCAGTGGTGCCAGTTATTGTACTGCGGATCAGACCGTCGGACTTAGCAGTGACTAATCAACAACTCATTTCTGTCACCGTTATTTTTGGAGTCGCAAATGAATTCGCCATTTTCCTACCTGGTGAAAATATAAATCACCACGATATTTTAGTGTCAGTAGGAGCGAGTTTCCTTGGTATTTCAGGTAAGTTTAAGATTCGCTATACATTTTCTTTCCCACGACTGTGCTGCACCACTAAGACGTGAATTAAAGTATCTTACCAAGAACAGTGGCTATAGGTCAGTTAGTATCGGTGAAAATTTAGAGGGTGTTTTCTCCCGTTTTGGTACCTTTGACAGTGTATTTGAATTTTTGCTAAGGCTGGTATTACAAGGTGTACAAGTTTGACTTTCATAATATATGCACTTTGAACAAATGTATTGCGTAAAAAGGTCAGAACTATTAAGCAATACGACAAAGACAATTCATCATTCTAAGTTCATTAGCAAATGGTTAAAGTAATCTCTTCTAACTTTGATAGACGAGTTATTTTTTACACATTGAAACACATCGAAATATTGCAACGGCAAAATCTCTTTCAATTTGTTTTCGCAGAAATGTGACTTTATTGAAGGAGCAAAGGTTGCAGAACAGACCATAAACGCTTGTTTACAGTAAGGGCGATAGAAAAACCACACCTTAACGGGCGATTATATCATAAAAAAATTAATCCTAGTTTAATCCTAGTTTATACTGTAGGTGGCAACGTTTCGTTAGTAGTCTTGTAAATTAACATTTCAAATATTCATGAAAAGGAATGAAACGTTTAATTAAAATCGACGAATACAGGATTGTACGTTCAAAAGCACTTGATGCCTAAAATGTTAAACGGTACATGCAATATGTTTAACTGATTTGTTTCAGTTTTTTAAGTATTATGGATTCTCTGATTGGCGCGTGTTGGCGTTGTGGAGGCAAGGGTAAAGTGAAATGCCCTCAATGTGACTTTGGTCTGTATTGTGGTAAGAAGTGTTTAAAAGACGACGAATTTCGACATGAGGTACGTGGGCCGCAAAGTTTTTTTATTGTCAAATTTGTCATTTTTAAAATTGTTCCGGTTATTTTGTTTAGAATGAGAAGTTGTTCACGTGTTGTTCTGCGTTCTGAAACACAATGAGTCATCAATCATCAGCGCTCTATTTTCATCTAACGTTTAGACATCTCATATACATATTGTGCTGAAGACAAAATGTCTCGAATGTAATATAAATCATTTTGCGAAACATTTACTGTTATATCTACAAGCAGGAAAATAGTAGAGATCTGACGACCGATAATGTCGCACACGAGACCGTGTTTAGGCCAAAAAAAAATTGTGCTGTTCCGATTACATGGTTTTCAAAAATAGGGTAGGTAGGGAAACTATTTTTTTTTTATTTCTCAATGTGCATTTTGTACGCATTCAAACAAACTACAAGTGAACAATTTCCTCATGAAATGCACTCAAATTGAATACCAATTTATTAAAATAAAATATTCATCAGTAGAATTGAAGTGTATGGTTTATTAGACTGCCACGGAAATTGATATGGCTGAATAACAATTCTTTGACAGAAAGTGAACTGTTTATCCACAGGTAAGTCATAGGGGAAAGAAATCAGTCCCCTGGGGTGGGGAGGGAGGGTTTTTTGTGTGCAACGCTTTAACTTAATTGATTTTATTAATTTTGACTGTGATATTTCAAATAAAGAGTTCAACTCCACACCGTCTGACTGTTTTCTTTATTGCTACAAGTAATTTTATTAATTTTGACACTGTGATATTTCAAATAAAGAGTTCAACTCCACACCGTCTGACAGCTTTATATATTACCGACAAGTCCTTATCTCCTCTCCAACTTGTGTATACACCACTGTAATTGCTCCGAAAACATTGCCAACTTGCTAATCCGCTGTCCGTATCAGCGGATTAAGTGATTGAGTCCAACACACAGCCGTCCCACACGCATTAAAATAAGGAAAGGGTTGAAGATCTCAGACACAGTGTCACGATGTCGTCCGTAAAACTAGTGGACGCTTAAAATATTCATGAATTCGTAAATAAACAGGAAGGTACACAACTTATTATTCATAAATAAACGGTAAAGGAGCTCCCTAGTGACCGGCCATTGAGAGAAATTACTGAAAGCAACAACCTCGCGACCGGTCGTGTAGACAAATGTTGGCAAAAATTCCACACTTTACACTTACAGCCACGACCTCACGATCGGTCATGGAGAAACATTACCGGGAAAAAAAAAGTAAAAACCTGAAAGCCATAACCTCATCACCGATCATTGAGAAAATTTCGGGCTTAATTCAACACTTTATAGCCACGACCGGTCGTTGAAAATAATTACCGGGGAAAAAAGTCAAAGCTTGAAAGCCATAACCTCATGACCAATCGTTGAGAAAATGTCGGGAAAAATTTAACACTTTACGGCCACTACCTCACCGGTCGTGGACAGAAAATGAAGTTGAATACCTGAAAGTCACGGTCGTTGAGAAAATGTTGTGAAAATTCAACAATTTACAGCCACGACCTGGTGCGATCGGTTGTGGAGAGAAAATATTGGGAAAAAATCGGAAACCTGAAATCTACGAGCGTGGACGCTTAAACTATTCTCGTGGAGGGAAATTGAAGCTCCTTGTCTGTGATGAAATCAACTAGGCTACCGTCCGACCGATCAGGAGAGAAAATGTAGAAAAGTTAAAAAGTCACTAACAACAGCCATGTGGAGACACAGCTCAGAAAAAATTAAAATACATGATCTGGACGGCCTGAAGGAGAACAGCAACATTAATGACATAGATTAAGTTCCTGACTAAATTTCCTACCCTAGAACTTTAAAAGCTAAGTCCATCCTTTCAGTTCATTCAGATTATGTGCTGTCGTCGTTGAATTGCGTGTTTGAGGAATGATACTGGTGGAAAGTGCATAACAATACAGCGAAAATATATAAAAGTCAGCGTTGACCCTCTGTTGTGCCGCGCAACAACCCAAACGCAGCCGCTGACGTTTTTACAGACAGAATACACAGACATGTATCAAATACCATGAAATCGTTTTCATTGAAAAGGCGTGCTTGCAGTACCAGCACACAAACAAAAACTGAATAAAAAGTTGATAATTTTATCCATCTTGTTCTCGGAAAGTGAAGCTAGGGCTGTCCGTCTTTGGGGAAAATACTATAACTTACGCTACACATGGACGCGGAAGTGAAAAACACACTAACATTTTAAAACGAGAACGGGCAAGAAAATGTCAGTAAATTCGTAATCCTGGTAATAACTGGGGTTAATATTAGGAAGTCTAATCGTGTTCCTTGCCATTCAAGATGTTTTGTTGATACGATGTGCACATTGTGGAGGTTCTTTTGGAGTACCTGTAGGTGAGAACTTCATTGGTACGGATTGTCGCTGATGTATTAGCGGGGAGGCCGGGCAAACGAGTCAGTCACAGTCGATGACGGTGTGCTACGTTTACGATAGACGCTATAGATGTACGGTGACGATGGTGGCATCGAATAATATCTGAATATGGATAGTGTATAATACTCAGGCTGGCATACACGATGACATCAATCTATATTGAGCTGCCTGCAGCGGTGTTCGGTCGGTTGATGCTGTCTGAGCCTCGCTACAAGGAGAAAAATTCTCCTTGTCTGTGGCTGTTGAAGCTACCACCTCGATTGACCAAGGAGGTTTGTGTAGATGCAGAGGCAGGAAACGTGATACCTCGCCCTTCAGCTCTTTCCGTGCAGGATTTACAGAAGTTTTGGTTATATTCTCGAACTCATCGTTAGCAACATTTTGTGACAAAAAGGAATTGAATCCTTGTTTGATTTTGTAGGATTGATTAAAATCAGTCGTGTAGCGTGATCTTATAAAACTTTTGCTCATTTTGAGCATGATGTACTAACTTTGACATTATGTAACATCAAACGCATCATGGGAAATATGTTTACTTCTGGATTGGAAATAAACAGGTTTGAGGTCAAAAGGTTCTACTTCCGACTTCCGCTCTTACGGACGACATCGGACCATGACCGACTCAAAAATGTAGGATGGTTTTCTGGCTCAAGATGACCATTTTAGACGGCGTACTTTGGCATGTAACAGTTCATCGGTATAGCGATGCTTTTGATAGTCGTTAAATTTCGATTGACTTCTATATCTGCTCAGATTTGCGTTTTTTTGTAACAATGTGTCTGAGATCTTCAACCCTTTCCTTATTTTACTACGTGTGTGACGGCTGTGGTGTTGACTCAATCACTTAATCCGCTGATACGGACAGCGGATTAGCAAGTTGGCAATGTTTTCGGAGCAATTACAGTGGTGTATACACAAGTTGGAGAGGAGATAAGGACTTGTCGGTAATATATAAAGCAGTCAGACGGTGTGGAGTTGAAATCTTTATTTGAAATATCACAGTCAAAATTAATAAAATAAAATAAGGTAAACCGTTGCACAAAAAAACCTCCTCCCCACCCCAGGGTCCTTTCATCTGTTCCCTGTGCAAAGTCTGACTTGTGAGAACTGACACAACAAAATATTTACTGTCATCAATGTAGTGTTCATCTAGGATACTATACCAGGGGGGATTGATCCCCCTACTGGAATTTTGAGGGGGATTTTAAAATTTTTGGGGGATTTAACTGAACATTTAATGACATCTTATATGTAAGTTTTAATGTTGCAGTGATGTCACTTGTGATATACATACTACAAGCCATAATGACTTGCTTACACAATCCAAGCTGCTGGCTCCAAACACCATCCTCTATAAGATTTTTTCAAAAGTCCACAAATTTGGGTATCACTGTTGTGAATGTATAGGGCTTCCAAGAGTGGCGGACGGCTCATTAATATTCATAAGCTTTAATATCCCTAAAAATTGTAGCATATTCCCTCATGCCTAAATATTCTGTATGTTTGTTTGTACATATTCTGTAAGTCTGCTTTCGTAGGGTTAATGTACATTCAAACATCAAATTAACAACAGCCAGCCATTCCCACTGTACCTTCAAGGGATTTTTTTCATTTTTCACTGGACTGTCTGCACTACAGAAACCAAGAAAAAATCTATTGTAGTTATAAAAGAATGTTTTGTAGCTTCTGAAAAAAATAATGTGCTTGTTTGTCACGTTTTTACTGTGCGTACATCATCCCACACTAAGTTTGGATCAACATTGCCCTTTGCAAACCAGTGAGCTGTATTTTTGTAGTGACCTAGCTGGTCTTGTAGTTTTGTGCGCAGACTCAGTAGAGCTAAAACGAACAACTTAGAGGGTCAGATCCCTTGTTTGAATTGAATGCGGAGTAGAGTTTTTCTCGATGTCAGATTTGCTCCAGTTGCTTTTTTTCAGTCATTTTAGAATGGGGAAAATAACAAACAAAAAGGTTGGTTGTCACCGACAGTTAATTTTAGGGTTTATTTGCCCCGAAAAATGAGTCAGTGTCTGTTCACTGAATTCAAAAACCAGGCCCATTGACACCACAGCTTGCTTCAATGCTTGTGCAGTCTACACGTTTCTGTGACAGTATAAAGTCCATTTTTCTGCTGATGTGCAGCATTTTTTGTGTCAATTTTGCTATCAGAATTATTTTCAGAGTGTTATGGACATTAATATGATGCACAAAAACTTCAGTTTGTCTCCTTTTCTCAATCGTACAGAGATGATGTGACGCAGAAACCTTATCGGGTTAGGGCAATGGACTTTTGTGAACGTAACCCAACTGACTGATAGGCTTTGCAAAATCAGCGTACGGAAATTTACGCGTGGTATTGTTTCAACACTAGCATTTTATTGAAGCAGTTCAAAAAGTATCAAAATCGAACTAAAATTAGTTTCATGCGTTTCACGTTTTCATATCATTATTTTTACTTCCGGGTTTACGAAGCTCTAAAAAGTCCAGGGTCGGTGGGATAAAATTGGGGTAGGTCGGGTAATCGGAACAGCACATATTTTTTTTTTTGGCCTTAGCATATTTCACTGACTGGAACAACATGCAAACTAGCTCTATGGAACACAAATGTACCGAAGTAAATTATAAGATAGCGACACTGCAAGTTAAAGCCTCGAACAAAAAACAAATAATGTGCTCCTTTGCTGTTTACTAAATAGATCATTACCCAATAATATGTATTCGAGTCATAAAGTTATAAATATAAAATCGTCAAGACTTATACAGAAATCCGGACGCAATTGTATGGTTTAACATGGTAAAACCCACATTGATCTTATTTATGTTAGCATTAATTATTTTGCACTTTTTCGCTAGTGCAAAAAAACTTCAGTTATGTGCGAAGGTGGCAAAATGCAGGGCACTAAATGCATTGTGGGTAAAAAAGTGAACTTCTAACCACAGCAAGCAACAGATTCAGGTAGTGCTGCAAATATAATTTAACACAAATTTATCGTTTTCATGTTAGAAAGTTTTTTGTTTATGAAAATAACAAAACGCATTCCTGGTATGAAAATCATGTATGACCGAAAACTTATACTTTGGCCTCCACAATGTGTTTCAACAGTGGACCCTAATTAGGGGATTCGGTTTTGTATGTAAGAATCCGCCAATTTAAAATACATTCCACCGTCTGGGACTTTTACGACTCACTTAGGTTGCAAAGCTATTTAAGGTACCGAGAATTTAATCCCCTCGGTAAGCATTTTCTAACTCATACGAATGGACACCGTGTTAATTAAAGTGCTTTCATTCCTATCTGCCAACTTGATAGTTATAATGCTGTTTACGTAAAAGTTAAATGCTATTCAGATTTAAGGTCAGTGACAGAACTATTTTAGATTTCTCGGTCACTACAAATTTGCGTATGTCATCCAAATATGGTAAAAACGGTTGTGTTAGCCCTGTCAGTCAGACTGTATCGTTGGCGGTGCTGTATGCGTACATAACAAGTAAATATCGATCGATGGACAACTATAGTACAGGTGACTGACTTAAGTGAACAAAAATGAAATTAAATGATGTCACTGACACTGCCCAACAACTTGATATTCAAGTGCGACTTATGCTAACTTGTACTCTTGGTGGTCTTGGAAATATGTTTGCTTCTTCACTGGTTAATTGGAGCAAACCAATAGTCCGATTCGTACACAAAATAAACAAGGAAGAATAATTGAAATTTTGTCGATGATTTTGCATTCTCACTTTGCAACTCACTCTGACGCGCTATAGCCATTGTTTTGAAAGGGAACATTTCATATTTGTAACTTGATTTAAAGTCTGTCGGTGATCATCGGAGGTTTTTTGGTCTCAGCTAATGATGATATTATATCTCGCGAAATGGTCCGATGTAATTTTTTCTCGATAGCGTAAATATAACACGAATACATGTGTCCCGCCATAATAGAAGTCTGTATTTACAAATATCTATTTTTTTACGTTCATTTCCCCATATCAGATCGAATGCAAGTACGCCAGGAAAATGGGCTCGTGTACTTTCTGTTCAAAGACGTCACCGACAACAAAGCAGTGTTCTGGCTGTCTATCGGTACAATACTGCGACAAGGACTGCCAGAAGAAAGACTAGCGGAATCACAAGAACACATGTTTGCAGCTGCAAGATCAAATTCTAAACGCGGCGATGGCTAGGAAAGAAAGTATACGCAAACCTGGATTAACTACAAATCTTGATGAAAGTGCCGGTATTTATTACTGGGGTAACACCCCGGCAATTGATCTGTTAAAACTACAACAAAATGAATGGAGTGGTGGCGATTATCCTAAAAAAATGTCTCTTCTTCTTGCTGGGGTAGGTGACCTCAGAAACGTCATCAAGACTGTAGCCTCGCTTCCAAAGAGTTTAAAGGTCGAACTGAATTCACCTTAAACGACTGGGATGTCCATATACTGGCCAAGGACATATTGTTCTTGTACATGATATTTACGACAGACGACGCCAAGTTCACGTCAGACACTTTGGTTCAACTTTGGTATTCGGTATGCATCGTAGATGAACACAACCAATACCTGCTGACAGTTCTGAGAATTCTGTCGACCATCGATGTACAAACATTGGTCGAGAACACGTCTGGTAAGATAGATATCTCAGAGACAGATCTGAAGCAGTTGCAGTCAACCTGGGCAGCGTGGTTGAAGTCATTAGTAAACGGCGGTCCAAAAATCCATATCACCGAGCAGAGGCGTGTAAGCATTGCTCAACATGACTATTCTGCGGAAGGATGGCAGCTGTACAGGGACTGCATCCCTAAACGCCATTGCAAATCATTAGAAGAGTGGTACGAAAGCGGTATAATGCTACCTTCTTCCGACCCAAGGAAGCGCGACGCAAAGTTTCAGAATGTTACCTTGCTGTGCAAAAATCTCCTGTATAATAAATCGGTGAAACAAGACAACGTTGGAACAGTGCGGAAGATGTCGAGTTTATTCGTAGACGAACAATTGATATATCCAATAGAAGCTACCATATTTCCTTTCAGAGGGTGGGATTACATTGATGTGGGTTCTAATGCCAATGAAGATTGTATATCCACAATGTATTGCAACTATTTATCTGACATGATAGAGAAGTTCACTCTCACAGTACATGAAGATTGTGTGTCATTTCGAATTCTACTCGGTGACTGTTTTCAACTGAAGACAAACTTTGAAATAAATACTTATGATCGCATTATAACATCCAATATTGCTGATTACTTCGGAGAGCCGGCTATTCTCGATTATTTCAAGCCATTCTTGAATTCTACAAATCCCCACTCTGTGATCACCGTAGAATTGCTGAATTGGGAGCTATATATAAAGGCCATGGAGTTGAGTCCATGTCGACGTCTTATAGAAATGAATCAAACCGAGAAGTTACATTTAATCGTAAAGGACACTGGTGTTCCCTTACTTTCAAACGCCGACAGCAGGCCCAGAGGGAGAAATGCGCCCTCTAGTGTCAGAGATTCAGTGGAGTATTACTCTTCGGAGGGTACATACACAGAATACTGCGATATGACCAAACCATTTATTGATTATCTGAGAAGTGATTTCTTGACACATAAGATAAGGAATTCAGAAAAGCATCCTTCACGTGGGATATCCCAAAGTTCAAAGATGTTATTTGGTACAACGGACTCAAACTCCGTGATTTCACACGTGAACTGAATCACATTATCCCTCACCGTCGGAGATGAATATTCGACGGGTTTCTCAAATTGTAGGAGTTTCCACGATCTCTTGAATGGACACTGTCCGGCGTTTAATTAGTGACATAAATGCAGATTTTATATTTAATTGAAATTATACCAATCCTTTCTTTAAAATATAAATGTACAATGATGGGAAAGAAGACCTTCAAAATAGATCGTCCATCCAAGCATAAGTGGATGCAATCTCCTGTGACGAATGGTGCTGTACTGTACTTACATTCGTAAGAGAAGACTCATGTCACATCGTATTGGTGACTGTTTTTCAGAAGAACTACACCTCTTTTTTGAGTTAATTTTATTTTGAGTTTAAGTTAAGAAAGGTGGTGCAAGAGAAGGATTCATTATCTGATGAAGTTATTTTAATCTTGTAGATTTTATAGTTAGTTGAAAGAATACCATTCATGTCCTTAAGATATAAATGTACAATGATAGGAAATTCAAACTTCATAATAGATTGTCCACCCGAGTATAAGTGGAGGCACTACGTCCTGTGGCAAATGATGCTGTACTGTACTCACATTTGTCAGAACAGACTCATATTACATTGTATTGACGATTGTTTTCACAATAACCACACCTGTTTTTTATTCAATTTTTTTTAGTTAAAGTTATCAAAGGTGGTGCAAGAGGAGAGTTCGTTCTCTTATGAAGTAATTCAAATCCTATTTTCTAACATAAGTTGTGATTAAATGTTAATTCTCTTTTAATTTGTTCATCAAATATTTAACGGACCGTATTTCAAAAGACGATTGTCATAAAATGGACAGATTCCTCTAGACATTTCATTTACCGATCTGTAACTTTTTCTCTAAGAATGCATACGCATCAATTGAAGAGTGCAAGGGCACCGTTATTCTGGTGCAGGTAGTTATTGATTCTTTATTTCACAAGATCCAGAGGGCATAGTATACCTTATTAGAATTCTGACGTTAGGCCCAAAGTACAAATATATTCAAGCAGCCAAACGCGCAAGCACTTAGTCGTAACCATACACAGTTATATAATAGTGAAGTAGGGTTTCTTATGCCAGCAAAGTTAGCAGAAACACAAAACAGACTCACAAAATCAATAAAAACATCTTATAATTTAATATAAAGAGTCTTAGTTTAGTTCGTTGACTTGTGTGCTAGCTTGTTTTGTTTCTCCATAGACAGAAAATATTATTTCTATCATGAAACGCACGCGTCAACAAAGGCTTTCAGTGAGCATCATAATCACGTGCAAGAAGAAAGCCTGTTTAGGTAGAACGTGAATTTTTCCAGAGAGCAGGAACTGATATCGATGCGTAACTGCATGTGGATGACTAGCAAACGTGGAATGGACTCATGCACGGAAAGGGGTGTATTCTGGTATGGGCATCTAAGCAAACAGAGGTTTAACGATATGCATTCTTTATATACAGAAACATTACACTAAAAGAGGGGAGGGCAGTTCACAGATGTATCATGTTTCTATAAACTGCGTAGCTTATTGATACAGACTACTGCATTTACAACAAAAACTAAAACCAGTATTATATCACAAGACACCTACATTCACCCTATAGAACAGAAAACTGGAAAAACTCTTTCATCAATCTTTGCGTCATTTTATTCAATGATGTAAGCTGCAGAGAAATGGAATTCGCACTACATCATGCAAAACTTAATGCCGCATCGATATTGACAACTTGAAACTATTTGTGTACACCGCTTCTCGTGGAAGACATGTGGCTGGAACGCTTCATTTATACCTTCTGTGCGGTAAGCTACGGTATTCGAACGAATATTATACTCGAACCATGTAAAAAGCAACAACAACCACAAAAAAACCCCCAAAAAACAAAAAAACTTAAGTCACAACTGGTGCACGCGTACTTGTATTTAGTTAATGGAGGACAGTTGAGTATACAAGAGGAACTATATGAATATGTTTATTTTAACAGACAACATGCTTGTGGAAACAGCCGGGCAGTTTTCTGACGATGTCCACTAAATTTAGTGTTTCTGATCTTTGCATTCATAGAACAATACGTCTTCTTTGAATATGTGTGAGTCATAAATGTGGTAAAATGACAAACAGAAAATGAATATATTTGGTTTGAAAAGAAGGAAAGTGTCCTTTATCTAAGATTGAAACATTTCTTTCCATTTGATACCTTTAATAAGGACTCACAAGTGTCAGAAAATTGTACATTGTTCACCTATGTATGAAATGTGAATTACTTGTTCATTGTGATTGACTCCTCCCCGCTGAACTACCCCAGAACTGGTCAACGCTGACGCGCTGTACGTATATGTGTGCCGGTAGCCGTGAGTGGCGATAAATCCAACATTTTAACTTCAAGCATACCACCTTGTAGTTAATAATTGTCAAACCGCAAAGATTGCTATCGCACTGGGGTGTCAATCGGGTGCGCAGTGGTGCCAGTTATTGAACAGCGGATCACACCGTCGAACTTAGTAGTGACTAATCAACAACTCATTTCTGTCACCGTCCTCTTTGTTGTCGCGAAAAAATTCGCCATTTTCCTACCCGGTGAAAATATATATCACCAAGATATTTGAGTGTCAGTAGGAACGAGTTTCCTTGGTATTTCAGGTAAGTTGAAGATTCGTTGTACATTTTCTTTCCCACGACTGTGCTGCACTACTAAGACGGTCAATTAAAGTATTTTACCAAGAACAGTGGCCATAGGCCAGTTAGTATCGGTGAAATTTAGAGGGTGGTTTTTTCCGTTTTTGATACCTTTGACAGGGTATTTGGATTTTTGCTAAGGCTGTTATTACAAGGTGTACAAGTTTGATTTCAATAATTTATGTACTTCGAACAAATGTCTTGCGTAACAAAGGTCAGAGATATTAAGCAATATGACAAAGACAATTCATCATTCTAAGTTCATTAGCAAATGGTTAAAGTAATCTCTTCTAACTTTGATAGACGAGTTACTTTTTACACATTAAAACACATCGAAATATTGTAACGGCAGAATCTCTTTCAATTTGCTTTCGCAGAATTGTGACGTTATTGAAGGAGCAAAGGTTGAAGAACAGACCATTAACGCCTGTTTACAGTAAGGGCGATAGGAAAACCAAACCCTAACGGGCGGTTATATCAAATAGTTTATACTGTAGGTGGCAATATTTCGTAAATAAGTGTAATGTTATCACACACGTTCACGGGCCTAGGCAAAGTAGATGCAGTTACCGTATAAAATCACTCTTTTTACGGTGACTGCACACACTTTACATGAGCATAAAAAACGGGGAGCGGTGTTAAGGTATGAATACTTTAAAAGTAACCTTGGTTCATTTCTATGTGATCACAGAAATCCCAACAGAATTGGCCATCATAGTGTAGATGACACAGCTTACACATACACAAAACGTCATATTTTACGTATGTGCGAGTTTGTTGCGCTCAATTGCAAGTGCAGTTTAAGCAAATTACTTGTCCTCCATAAAATAGTCTTGTCGATTAACGTTTCAAATATTCATGAAAAGGAATGAAACGTCGACTATAACAGGATTGTTCAAAAGCACTTGACACCTATAGTAGTATACGTTACATGCAATATGTTTAACTGATTTGTTTCAGGTTGTAAACAAAATTATGGATTCTCTGATTGGCGCATGTTGGCGTTGTGGAGCACGGGTAAAGTGAAATGCCCTCAATGTGACTTTGGTCTGTATTGCGGTAAGAAGTGTTTAAAAGACGACGAATTTCGACATGAGGTAAGTGGGCCGCAGGTATTTGTATCGTCCAATTTGCCATTTTAAAAATTATTTCGGTTATTTTCTTTATAGTGCGAAGTTGTTCATGTGTTGTTCTGCGTTCTGAAACACGTTGAGTCATCATCATCGGCGTTTTATTTCCATCTAACGTTTAGACATCTCATATACATGTGCTAAAGACAAAAATGTCTCGAATGTAATATAAATCATTTTGCGAAACATTTACTGTTATATCTACAAGCAGGAAAATAGTAGAGATCTGACGACCGATAATGTCGCACACGAGACCGTGTTTAGCATATTTCACTGACTGGAACAACATGCAAACTAGCTCTATGGAACACAAATGTACCGAAGTAATTTATAAGATAGCGACACTGTCACTTAAAACCTCGAACGAAAGACCAGTAATGTGCTCCTTCGGTGTTTACGAAGTCGATCATTACCCAATAATATGTAATCGAGTCATTAAGTTATAAATATGAAAATGTCAAGACGTAAATAGAAATCCGAACAAAATTGTATGGTTTGACATGATAAAACTGACATTGATCCTGTTTGTGTTAGCATTAATTATTTTGCACTTTTTCGCTCCTGCAAAAAGCTTGTCTTTTGTGCGAAGGTGGCAAAATGCAGGGCATTAAATGCATTATTCATTATGGTTAAAAACGACCTTCTCACCACAGCAAGAAACAGATTCAAATAGTGTTGTAAATATAATTTTTACGCAAATTAATCGTTTTCATGGCAAACAGTTTTGTTTGTTCATCATAATAGCAAAACTCATATATCTTTTCAACTTTTTATGTATTTCTGGTATGAAATTCATGTATGACCTAAACTTTTCTTGGGCTTCCGTAATTTTATGTAATTGAACCATAGACCCTCATAAGGGAATTCGGTTGTACCCGTAGAAATCCGCCATATTGAACCGTTCGAAAGCCTGAGACTTTCACGACTCACTTAGGTGGCAAATCTATTTAGGGTACCGAGAATTTAATCCCCTCGGTAAGCATTTTCTATTTCATACAAATAGACATAGTGTTAATGAAAGTGCTTTCATTGCCATCCGCCAACTTGATTGTTACAATGCTATTTGGATTTAAGGTCGGGTGACACAACTATTTTAGATTTCTCGGTCACTGCAAATTTGCATACGTCATCCAAATATGGTAAAAAAAAGGTTGAGTGAGCCCTGCCAGTCACACTGTATCGTTGGCGGTTCTGTGCGCGTACATAACAAGTAAATATCAATCGATGGACAACTATAGTACAGGTGACTAACTTAAGTGAACAAAAATGAAATTAAATGATGTCACTGACACTGCCCAACAACTTGATATTCAAGTGCGACTTATGCTAACTTGTACTCTTGACGGTGTTGGAAATATGTTGGCTCCTTCACTGGTTAACTGGAACAAACCAATATTCAGATTCGTACACCAAATAAACAAGGGAGAATTATTAAAATTTTGTCGACGATTTTGTATTTAAATTCAATTCACGCTATAATCATTGAAATATTACATATTTGTCACATGATTTGAAGTCTGATCGTCGGAGTATCGCTAATGCACTTATCGGAAGTTTTTTTTTTTGGTCTCAACCAGTGATGATATTATATCTCGCGACATCGTCAGATGTAATTTTTTCTCGATAGCGTAAATATAACACGAATGCATGTGTCGAGCCATAATAGAAGTCTGTATTTACAAATATTTAATATTTTTACGTTACTTTCCCCATATCAGATCGAATGCAAGTACGCCAAGAAAATGCGCTCGTGTACATTCTGTACCAAGACGTCGCCGACAACGAAGCAGTGTTCTGGCTGTCTATCGGTACAATATTGCGACAAGGACTGCCAGACGAAAGACTGGCGGAATCACAGGCACGTGTGTTTGCAGCTGCAAGATCAAATTATATACGTGGCGATGGCTGGGAAAGTGGGTCAACGCAATCCTGGATTAACAAAGTATCCAAGTATCGGTATCTATTACTGGGGCAACACCCTTGCAATTGATCTGTTAAAACTGCAACAGAATGAATGGAGTGGTGGCGATTATCCTAAAAAATTATCTCTTCTTCTTGCTGGGGTAGGCGACCTCAGAAACGTCATCAAGACTGTAGCCTCTCTTCCCAAAGAGTTTAAAGGTGGAATTGAATTCACCTTAAACGACTATGATGCTCATATACTGGCCAAGGACTTATTGTTCTTGTATATGATATGCACGACAGACGACGCCAAGTTCACATCAGACACTTTGGTTCAACTTTGGTATTCGGTATGCATTGTAGATGAACACAACCAATACCTGCTGACATTCTGAGACTCTGTGTACCATCGATGTAAAACATTGGCCAAGAAAACGTCTGGTAAGATAGATATCTCAGAGACAGATCTGAAGCAGTTGCAGTCAACCTGGTCAGCGTGGTTGAAGTCATTAGTAAACGGCGGTCCAAAAATCCATATCAACGAGCAGAGGCGTGTAAGCATTGCTCTAGATGACAACTCTGCGGAAGGATGGCATTTTCACAGGTACTGCGTCCCTAAACGCCATAGCAAATCATTAGAAGAGTGGTACGAAAGCGGTATAATGCTACCTTCTTCCGACCCAAGGAAGCGCAACGCAAAGTTTCAGAATGTTACCCTGCTGTGCAAAAATTTCCTTTATAATAAATCCCTGAAACAAGAAAACCGTAATACAGAGTGGAAGATGTCAAATTTATTCGTACACGAACAATTGATATATCCAATACAAGCTGACACATCTCCTTTCAGAGGATGGGATTACATTGACGTGGCATATAAATCCAATGAAGATTGTATATCCACAATGTACTGCAGCTATTTATCTGATACGATAGAGAAGTTCACCCTCTCAGTACTTGAAGATTGCGTGTCATTTCGAGTTCTGCTCGGTGACTGTTTTCAACTGAAGACAAACTTTGAAATAAATACTTATGATCGCGTTATAACATCCAATATTGCTGATTACTACGGAGTTCCAGCTGTTCTCGATTATTTCAAGCCATTCTTGAATTCCACAAATCCCCACTCTGTGATCACCATAGAATTGATTAATTGGGAGAAAAATATGTGGGCTCACGGGTTGAGTCCATTTAAACATCTGTTAGAAGTGAAGCAAACCAACAAGATACCTTTAATTAAAAAGGACACTGGTGTTTCCATACTTTTAAATAAAGACAACAAGCCTGGATGGAGAAATGCGCCCTCTAGTGTCATTCAGTATTACTTGTCACTGGCTACATACATAGAATACTGCGATATGACCAAACCGTTTATTGCTTATCTAAGAAGTAATTTCCTGGCGCATAAGATGCGGGGTTCCAGAAACCATCCTTCACGTGGGGATATCCCAAAGTTCAAAGATGTCATTTGGTACAATGGACTCAAACTCCGGGATTTCACACGTGAGCTGAATCATGTTGTCCCTCATCGTTGGAAGATGAATATTCGACGGGTCACACAAATAGCAGGATTCGTTCGATCTCTGGAATGGACACTGTCCGGCGTTTAATTAGTGATATAAATGCAAATTGTATAGTTTGTTGAAAGAATACCATTCTTATCCTCAAGATATAAATGTACAATGATAGGAAAGTAGAACTTCAATATAAATTGTGCATACGAGCATAAATGGAGGCACTTTTATGTGGCAAATGGTGCTGTACTGTACTCACATTCGTCAGAGCAGATATTTGTTACATTGTAACAACACGCACCAATCAGAGAATCCATAATACTTTTCGAACTTGAAACAAATCGGTTAAAAATGTTGCATGTAACGTATAATATTATAGGTATCAAATGCTTTTGAACAATCCTGTATTCGTCGATTGTTTTCTTACAGTAGCTATACCTCTTTTTGTGTTTAAAAATTTTGATTTTAAGTCATCAAAGGTGGTGCAAGAGAGGAGTTTGTTCTCTGATGAAGTAATTTAAATCTTATTTTGAGATATTAGTTGTGATGAAATATTAGTACTCTGTTTCAAAATCTGTTCATCAAACATTTAAAGGATGTTATTTCAAAAGGCGAATGTAATAAATGGACAGATGTAACTCCGTTACGATTGTAAGTCATGTGATTAGGTCTACTGTGTGTTGTTTGAGTGTGATGACACATGTGTGGAATTTCATTGATAGCGTCTTCACCCACAATGCATTGCAATGCTCTACTGATTTTCACTGCTTGAAGACAGTATTTTGGTGTGGACGTACGTTTAGAAATTATTATCCGTTTTACTACCAAGAAAAAATTCCAAGACAACGTGGTTGGTCTTTTACATGACTGTGATTACAGGTATGTGTATTTGAATACTTTGGTATTGAAAGCAATGAACTTTTAAAAGTCTCAAAGTGTAAGACACATCCTTCAAGTCGAAACGTAGAAGGACCATGTGTTTTTCCAATTAATGTGGAAAAGTTTCTAAGTTGTTATTCTGTAGTTAGTTTGATTCGATAGATTGATTTGTTTTATAAGTATTGAAGTTTTATTTAACATGTTGAAATTTGGGTTTTCTGATTTTGAAGGAAATTTTCTGTGATTCTTAGTTCTTTGTTTCAATGGGATTTTTGTACAGTGTATTTGCTATCATGTTGACTTAGTCTCATCCTGAATGAGATTGTGTAAACAGAAGGAAACGCTTACATAATTGCCATTGGTCTTGTACATGACTGTTTACAGAGAAGATCCAATAATGATTGTTGATAGACTGCGTGTGTTCCTATTGTGTGGCCTGAGTGAAGAGCCAACAAGGAGTGCCTGGAAGTGTTCGTGTCAATCATCAACTCGATTATTGCTACCAGGGTTGGAATACCAAATCCCCAGGGAGGATCGTCTGGAAGGACTCTGTGTGTGTAACGTAGTTTCCTATTGGATAGACTGTCATCGTCATAGTGACAGGACGGACATTGACCAACAACTCAAGCAGCAACCATTGTACAACTATACGGGCAATAGCTAAGTGAATGAACCTAGACAACAGCATTTTAGAATTATCCGAAACTTGATTATTGTGGATGAACTTTAGATTTTGCGCCTGGAAATTATTTTCCAGTAATACTGCTATTAGTTTTAATCATTGTAGACCAGTGTTTTATTCTTTTATTATTATTATCATTAGTGGTAGAGATTTTAGTTGTAGTGAAATAAACCTTATATAAACTGCAACGCAATTGTATGATAATCATTCTTTCCTGATTTGTTGATTGTGTGATATGAAATTGGGTCGGGTTTAGTTAACTGGCCATTTAAAGAAGGGCAGTTTAAGTGTACGAGGCGCCAAATGTAAAAAAAAGAATTTACATAATCAGCCTTATTTTAGAGATAGAACAGCTACTGAGGATATGAATATAGAGGGGAATTAATATATATATATATACTACATACAAACACACATATACATTGGTCATACATAAGTTTATGTATGCATACATATACGTGTATGCATACATATATATACGCATATAGGGTATGCATTTATACATGTAGAATACATACATACATGCATAAATACGTACATACATACATACATACATACATACATACATACATACATACATACATACATACATACATACATACATACATACATACATACATACATACATACATACATACATACATACATACATACATACATACATACATACATACATACATACATACATACATACATACATACATACATACATACATACATACATACATACATACATACATACATACATACATACATACATACATACATACGTATGTGCACACATACATTCGCAAAAACATGCATAAACACACACACTATACATACATATAAACAAACACAGATACATACATACATACATACATACATACATACATACATACATACATACATACATACATACATACATACATACATACATACATACATACATACATACATACATACATACATACATACATACATACATACATACATACATACATACATACATACATTACATAAATACATAGAGCCTGGACTTGGATAAATTTACAATCAGCCTCGCTTTCGACATACAGTTGAAAACGAGGTTGAATGTACATTTTTTCAACTGTGAGCTTGTCTCGAAAATATTTACATTCAGCCTCGCTTTCGACATACAGTTGAAAACGAGGTTGAATGTACATTTTTTCAACTGTAAGCTTATGTCTCGAAAATATTTACATTCAACCTCGTTTTCACTTTGCATACATACAGCTGTAAAATTTTATATACACGTAATACCAACTGCAAAACTTTATATACAGTCTCGTTAACGTTTTCACATAGATGGGACTCGGAAATTTATTTTCACATAGATGGGACTCGGAAATTTATATATATACACCCTCGTTTTCGAAATATGATAGTGACTTCCAAATGTTCATATAATGTCGGTCGAAAGTGGATTTACATTAAAGACGTTGTGTTAACACTGCTGCACATAGCAGGGCTTGTGTGTTTCACAAGACCAAAGAAATATTCAATTTTTACTACGGCCCTCCTAGTGGTCCAGCCTACGATGCTCCGCGTTCCCAGCGTTGAAGGTGCTGGACGGGAGGCCTCTCGCGCCTCGCTGGGAAAACACAGTATCGTACGCAGGGCCATGGAGCTAAGAAGGTACCATGGCAGGGCTAAGAATGACCCAGGCTAGGTGCAATTATTGTAGCCCATATGCCATGCGCTGGCTTTTCTGACCTGTTTTCTTTGCAGCGCTGGCCTGTAGCGGCCGGTGCTGCACAGCAACATGTTAGAACAAGTCATCGTTGATGACACAGTCCCCACTTGTTAATGCGTATTTGATTACAGGTCCTCAGAGAGGATAGAGTCCTCTTCATTAGGTCTGTGATAAAAATACTTTTGAATGAATTCGCTTGATACATGTCTGAGTTATGGTTCAGGACATGAAAAATCGTAACAAAATGGTCGCACAGTGGCCATATTGGATCGCATCACAAACAAATTGATGTGCATAGCTATGACATTGGTCGATGTCCTTGTACCAACTTTGAATAAAATCGGTTGAAACATGCGGATATGCCTGAGAAATGGCTCTGTACATGAAAAAATCGTAATAAAATGGCCGCCTGGCGGCCATATTGGATCGTATCACAAACAGATAGAGTGCATATGTATGACATAGGTCAATGTCCTTGTACCAACTTGAATAAAATCGGTTGACATATGCCTGAGTTATGGCTCTGTACATGAAAAAATCGAAATAAATGGCCGCACAGCGGCCATTTTGGATCGTATCACAAAACAAATTGACGTGCACAGCTATGACATTTGTCAATACCCTTGTACCAACTTTGAATAAAATCGGTTGAAACATGCCTGAGTAATGGCTCTGTACATGAAAAAATCGTAATAAAATGGCCGCCATATTGGATCGTATCACAAAACAAATTGACGTGCATATCTATGACATTGGTCAATGTCCTTGTACCAACTTTGAATAAAATCGGTTGAAACATGCCTGAGTTATGGCTCTGTACATGAAAAAATCGTAATAACATGGCCGCCTGGCGGCCATATTGGATCGTATCACAAAACAAATTGATGTGCATATCTATGACATTAGGTCAATGTCCTTGTACCAACTTTGAATAAAATCAGTTGAAACATGCCTGAGTTATGGCTCTGTACATGAAAAAATCGTAATAAAATGGCCGCCTGGCGGCCATATTGGATCGTATCACAAAACAAATTGACGTGCATCTGTATGACATCTGAAGTAATCCTTGTACCAAGTTTGAATGAAATCGCTCCAGGCATCTCTGAGATATCTGCGTGAACGGACGGACGGACGGACGGACGCACGCACGCACACACGCACGGACGCACGCACGCACGCACGGACATGACCAAACCTATAAGTCCCCCCGGACGGTGTCCGTGGGGACTAAAAAGACCACGCACAGCCCGGCCGCCGACCGGCCGTGAGCTACCTTTTTTTGCGGCTAGACCCTGGCAAGACTAAAGCTATTAAACACGCGCATAGTGCTGGCGCTTGTGCTATTCAAGTGCATTTGAACTTTATGGTTTATTTTGTGCTAGCGACAACAATGACCGTGGTATTGCTATCTGTAGAGATCACCACTGATCTAGGCTGTTCCGTGTTCGTAGAAAAAAGGATAGGCGCTTGGCGTGGTCTTCAGAGTTAAGAGAATAAAGACAAAATTTTAATTTGGAAATTTTGGTGCCATAAACCCATGCACAATTATGGATGAAGGCAAATGTGGGTAACAAGACAGCAATTCTTGGTCTTGGACTTTCCTCGGGGCATTCGACGCAAGGAGTATTCGAGTATGGCGGTGGTGCTTGGTTGTGTTTACGAGAATTAGAAATGATCAGACATTTTAATTCACCAATCAATCAGCTAAACTCAGCCGGTAGAGTATATGAGATTCATTGAACATGGCATGGAAGTAGAAAGAGATCTCTTGCGACCTCCATGCCGTCTTCAATGAATCTCATATACTCTGTCGGTTGAGCGTCGCTGATTTACTGTTGAATTTGAGTGTCTGATCATTTCTAATTCTCGTAAACACAATAAACAAAACCATTGTAAGGGACTGGTCAGTTTCTTCGGCCGGGGGTGGATTATTTTTTGTCGATGTCAAGAAGTGGCTGAACCCCCATTCCAACTTTCGAAAACAGGGTGACCCCACATTCCAACTTTCGAAAACAGGGTGACCCCCTGTGTGAAACAAAGGTAAAACAAAAGGTGGAATATAAATTGAATAATTCAGTGTATATATATATATATATATATATATATATATATATAATATATATATATATATATATATATATATATTATATATATATATATATATATATATATATATAATTTTGGCGGTATATTTTCAACAATTAGTCATTCTGTGTTTTAATGAAATTGGTGTCATGTAAGATAGGAACTTAAAAGTGTCAATTCTAAAGTTTGAGTACAGTATTTTGAATGAGCTGTATGTATTCCAACTCTCTTTATGCATAAGCAGATGTTCAGAACTGTTGTAAGGAAAATGTGATTGAAATATTATTGCATGTTGCTTTCTTATACTTAATTCTCATAGAGAATACAGAAAAGTATCAGGAACTTGCCATGCTTTTCATATGAAGGGCATGCTGAAAAATATGTTTGATATTTTAAAGAAATGCGCCCAAGGGCGCGCCGAAAAATTTTAAACATACAGATATCTCAAATATATATATATATATATATATATATATATATATATATATATATATATATATATATATATATATATATATATATATATATCATAAAGTTTTGTACTAGGACAGGGCTCTGAAAATATGTCTTATTATTATTAAAGAAACGTCCAAGGGCGCGCCAAAAAATGCAACTCAATGCTGAAATTTTTGGCTGTCACAATGCATTTTATGCAAGTATGAGCCCTTGTTGAACTTGAAAAACACACTGACCCCCCCCCCCCCCCCAATTGGGCATTTCAAAAACATGGTGACCCCATCACAAAGTCAACCAGATATGAACTGAATATGCTCACGTGTTTTACACCAGGTTCATTAATAGTTGTACGCTTCACAGAACAATGAGATATATGTCATCACTATATGTAGCAGGTTTTTTTAAACTTCGCACAGTACTCTCAGAGTTTAATCACTAATTACAAAACTTTATTTAATATGCAAATGAGCTGTTAATTAACTTGACACTGCTCAATGCTGTATGGGACAATTAGATATCCATCAGATCAACATTTGTAGCACGTTTTATTTAATTTTATGCTGTAATTTTAGAGTAATGTCACTAATTACAAAGTTCATTGAATATGCAAATAAACCCTAAATTAACTTGACACTGTTCAATGATTCATAGCACAATTAATTTTTTATCGATCAATATCTGTAGCACGTTTCACAAATTTTAGTGCCGAAATTTCAGAGTTATATACCTAATTACAAAGTTTATTAAATATGCAAATGAACCTTAATTAACTTTACACTACTAAATGCTTTACAACACAGTTAGATATCTGTCGTATCAGTATGTGCAGCAGTTTTCATCACATTTGATTCAGTTATTTCGGAGTTATATGACTAATTAGAAGACTTCATAAAAATTGCAAATGAGCTAATTACTAACTTGACACTGCTCAATGCTTCTCAGTACGATTGGATATTTATCAGATCAACATCTGTAGCAAGTTTCATCAAATTTAACGCTGTAATTTTGGAGTAATATCACTAATTACAAAGTTCATTAAATATGCAAATGAACCCTTAATTAACTTCACACAACTAAATGCTCTACACCACAATTAGATATCTGTCGGATCAGTATCTGCAGCAGATTTCATCACATTTGGTGCAGTTATTTTGGAGTTATATCACTAATTACTAAACTTCATAAAATATGCAAATGACCTATTTGTTAACTTGACACTGCCAAATGCTTCCCAGTACAATTAGATATTTATGAAAACAATATCTGTACCCCATTTCACTGACTTGGGTGCCGTAATTTCAGAGTTATATACCTAATTACAAAGTTCATTAAATATGCAAATGAACCCTTAATTAATTTCACACTACTAAATGCTTTACACTACAGTTAGATATCAGTCGGATCAGTATCTGCAGCAGATTTCATCACATTTGGTGAAGTTATATCGGAGTTATATGACTAATTACAAACCTTCATAAAATATGCAAATGGGCTATTTATTAACTTGACACTGCCTAATGCTTCTAAGTATAATTAGATATATATCAGATCAATATTTGTTGCAAGTATCATCACGTTTGGTGCAGGAATTTCAGAGTTATGACACTAATAACAAAAGTTCATTAAATATGCAAATGAGAAGATAATTGACATGACACTCACAGTATCATCATAATGTTCTTAGATTGTCATCTGTGAAAAGTTTCATGAAATTTTGTGCAGTATTTCTTGATATATGCCTTCACTGTCATTACCGTCTCCATAGGGAAACCATTGTACGGAAAAAAAACGATATTGCATAACTTCATTAATATGCAAGCCACACTAACCAAAATCTAATCAGTTCTTGCAAGTAGCATATGGTACCTGTGTACCAAATTTGACTTGAATCCGTTCAGGCGTTTTTGAGTTATCGTGTAAACAGACAGACAGACAGACACACACACACACACTAACACACACACACACACACACACACACACGGACAGACAGACAGACATCGCTATGACATTAGCCCACGTGTTTACACACGTGAGCTAAAAACAGGGTGAAACCCCCCCCCCCCATGAATCCACCGCCCCCCTGGTTGAAGCAACTGACCAGTCCCTTAGCTACATGCTCGCGTGTCATGCTCCTTGAGTCAAATGCCCCGAGGAATGTCCAAGACCAAGAACTGCTGTCTTTTTACTCAAATTTATTTTCATCCATCATTGTGCATGGGTTTATGGCACCAAGATTTCAGTATTAAATTTTTGTCTTTATTCTCGTAACTGCGTAGACCGCGAAAGTTCATTGCACAGATGATGACGGACTGCAGCGGTCTTAGCCTTGCGTACGATGCTGTGTGTTCCGCTACAGCTAATCGCTACAGCTGTGGTGAGCGGGGCGTCCCGCTCTGTAGCGGAACACACAGCATCGCTGGGGCGATTAGCTGTAGCAGAACACACAGCATCGTACGCAGGGCTACAGCGGTCTCAGTGAACGATCGTTGTATGGTTGACGAGTAGCCCTGCATACAGGTCTGTGTGTTCCGGGCATTATACGGCCTCCACCACAGCCGTATAACGCCGGGAACACACAGACATGTACACGGGGCTAGGCTACGAGCAGCCCAGATGGTGATCTCACCTGATAGCAATACCACGATCATTGTTGTGGCTAGCTTACTAGATCAAAATAAACCAGAAAGTTCAAATGCACTTGAATAGCACAAGCGCCAGCACTATGTGTGTATTAGCTTTAGTCTTGCTAGGGTCTAGTCGCGTATGATACCGGGCAGAGTTCAATCACACTTTCTGAGCACAAGCATCACTAGGTATTACACTTAATCCGAGACGAGTCTGTATGTAAAAGTTTCCCATCGAGTCTGTGTATAAAACTTCCCAGCTAGCTGTATGTAAAAATTTTCCCACCGAGTCTGTGTATAAAACTTCCAAGTGTGTTGTGTCTTCAGAACGAGTTTGTATGTAAAATTTTCCCATCGAGTCTTTGTATAAAACTTCTCAGCTATAGCTCTCTTCAGAACGAGTCTGTATATGTAAAATTTTCCCACCGAGTCTGTGTATAAAACTTCCTAGCGTGTAAATTTCCGAGTCCCATCTATGTGAAAATAAATTTCCGAGTCCCATCTATGTGAAAACGTTAACGAGACTGTATATAAAGTTTTGCAGTTGGTATTACGTGTATATAAAATTTTACAGCTGTATGTATGCAAAGTGAAAACGAGGTTGAATGTAAATATTTTCGAGACATAAGCTTACAGTTGAAAAAATGTACATTCAACCTCGTTTTCAACTGTATGTCGAAAGCGAGGCTGAATGTAAATATTTTCGAGACAAGCTCACAGTTGAAAAAATTTACATTCAACCTCGTTTTCAACTGTATGTCGAAAGCGAGGCTGATTGTAAATTTATCCAAGTCCAGGCTCTATGTATTTATGTAATGTATGTATGTATGTATGTATGTATGTATGTATGTATGTATGTATGTATGTATGTATGTATGTATGTATGTATGCATGTATGTATGTAGTATTTACATGATAAATGCATACCCTATATGCGTATATATGTGTATATATATAATATAATATATATATATATATATATATATATATATATATATATATATATATATATAATTCCTCCTCTCTATATATACATTTTCCATCTTTTCTATCTCTAAAAAAAGCTTGATTGTGTAATTAATTTTTTTACTTTGGCGCCTGGTATAAGTGCCCGGTTACAAAAGATTCCTCTAGAAAATTCATTTACCTATCTGTAATTTTTTTCTCTACGAAGGCATATGCAGCTATTTATTCATTCATTATTTCACAAGATCCAGAAAGCATCAAACATCTTATTAGAATTCCGACCTTAGGCCAAAGTACACTTAAATTCAAGCAGCCGAACGCGTCCGCACTTAGCCTTTACCATAGACAGTTTTGCAAAAGTGAAGTAAGGTTTCTTATGCCAGCACGCGCTAAGTTAGCAGAAACACATAGCTGACACATAAAATCAATAACAACATCTTATAATTTAATATACAACGTCTTGGTTCAGTTCTATGACTTGTATGCTAACTTGTCTTGTTTCTCCTAAGATCATTTGTATCATTCAGTGCAGGCATCAACAAAGGCTATCAGTGGACATCACAATCATGTGCCAGAAGAAAGCCTGTAGGTACAATGCGGATCGGAAACAGATTTTGAGGTGCTCAATTATTTCCATTACTTTTCTTCTCTACCACTTGCGGAGGTTCATTTAAAGCTCTTTCAGTAAGAAAAATGTTCACCGTTTTAGTTTTTGTAAAACTCGAAAATTGTATTTTTTTCTCCGTGGTTTGAAAATGGTCTTAGCTTTACTGGTGTGGTAAAAGTGTTTAAATAACGGGAAGATTAAAAAAGTATGGAATTCTTGAAAGATGGTTCGCGTAGTTTATATATATATATATATATATATATATATATATATATATATATATATATATATATATATATATATATATATATATATAGAGAGAGAGAGAGAGAGAGAGAGAGAGAGAGAGAGAGAGAGAGTATGACAACTCCCTCCCTAAATCGAACGCCCATCCCTACACGGGTCTATGACTCAACATAACACAATGAGATGGCGTCTTCTGCGCATGACTATATTTATATATGTATGACACGTCAGACAAGTACCCTTTTACACATTCGCCTTTCAATTTTGTTTAAAGCAAAAAGCGACAGCATCTGTAAGGTGCAACGTTCCAACTTCGGGTTTCTCCGCAAAAGTGTAAAACTTGCAATGAAATTTTTACTTGTTTATTATGCTCATTGGTCATAGATGTGGTAAAATGACAAACAGAAAATGAATATGTTCAATTTGAAAAGAAGGTGTCTTTAATTTGAAGCTTGAAACATTTCTTTCCAACTGTTACCTTCAACAAACAGTCACAAGTGTCACAAAATTGACTATTGTTCACTTATGAATAAAATGTAAATTATTCGTCCATTGTGAGCCATGATGCTTGACCGCTCTGCGCTGAACTATCCCAGCGCTTGTAATCATGCTATACTAATATGTGTACCGGTAGCCGTGATTGAGGAAATAAGTGCCACTTTTTCGCTTCAAGCCTCCTTGCGTTATTTTTATACATACTTTCGGCATACTACCTTGTCGTAAATCGTTGATAAAACGCAAATATTGTTATCGCACTAGGGCGTCAATTGGGTACCGAGTGGTGCCAGGTACTTGTACTGCTTATCAGACACTCCAGTGACAAGTAAACCAACGTATTTCCTTCACCGTTCTTTTTGTGTATTCGCGATTGAATTCACTATTTTCGTGCCCGGTGAAAATATAAACCACCAAGATATTTGAGTGTCCCTTGGAAGGAGTTTCCTTGTATTCCAGGTAGGCTCAAGGCTCGCTATTGGCGAATTTTCTTTCTCAAGGCTGTGCCACACTATCATGACGGCGATCAAAGTATTTACCAAGTGACAATGCGTGGACCAGTTAGTATCGATGACAATTTAGAGGGCGTTTCCCCAGCTATTGGTACCTTTGACGGTGCATTTGGATTTGTGATAAGGCTTTTGTCACAATGTTTACAAGTTTGACTTGTATAATTCATGTACTTCGAACGATTTTGTTGCGGACTGTTGTACAGTCAAAGGTAAGGGATATGAAACAATGCAACAAAGACAATTCATCATTCTACGTTCATTAGCATTCGGTTATATTAATATCTTCTAACTTTGATAGACGAGCTATATTTTACACATGACCAATATCAAAAGTTGAAAAGACAGAACCTCTTTCAATTTACTTTCTCAGAAATGCCCATTAACGTCTGTTCCTTGTAAGGGCAATAGAAAAAATAAACCTTAATGGGCGACTGCATCACATACCGCCCGTGCAAATGATTACATGAATTCAAGTTTACGTAGTAAGTCGCAGGTGGCAATTTTTCGTCAATAATAATAGTGTTATCACACACGTTATTGGGAATAGGTAAAGTTGGTACAGACACCGTGCAAAGTCTCGTTTTATGAGGTCACTGCTTCCACTTTACCTATGCATGAAAACAGCAGAGCAGAGCAGTGTAAAGTTATAAATACTTCAAAAATAACCTCGGGCCATTTCTATCTGATAGCAGAAATCCTTACAGAATTGGCCAACAGTGTGTAGATGAAACAGCTTAGACATACACAAAACGTCATATTTTCGTATGTGAGAGTTTGTTATGCTCAGTTGAAAGCGCTGTTTAAGTATTTGCTTATGTTAATATAGGATTATATCCTGTCAATATCCGGGGTCAATGTTTGATTATGTGCCTTGAAAAGACGTTATTATGATACCAGCTGGTTTATTGCCTTGACCTTTAAACTTGTAATCGTGCTCACTGACTGCTGTCTGCAATTCTTCACAACTCTAAAAATATGGAGAGTAATTATATGTCCATATTTCTGAGGGTCTACGCTACAACTGCATGAATTTGGCATAAATACTGATCATCATTTAGGATTGAAGTGCTGTTGGGTACGGGTGTAAGGAAACAACAATGACAGAAATATTGATTTATCAAGAATAATCACAATCATAATTTTATGACTACAACTGCATGAAATTGGCATAAAACTAATCGTCATTCTTGATTCAAAGTACATAATAAAGATAGATTACTAAATTTCTATCAACAGTGTTCACAATCATAAATTTATTAAATTTTTTACACACTTGCTCTAACTAATAATGCTTTATGACCCTTTGCCTGCTCGAGTCTCTGACGGGAAAGCGTTTCTCAGTTTCTGATACCAAAAGTGTCCTTCAAAATCTCCTCGTATGAGGAGTTACAATCTAACACGATTGAATTAATTTGGGATAATAGGATCTTCATATTTCTCAAATTTCTCAAACGTGTTAGGTGCCATATAGCTGAATCTTGCAATATAACAAATTACTCATAAAAACAAGTCTGTAACTTAAAAAAGAAAAGCAGATAAGCTTGCATTTGCAGGTTAAAATGACCTTACTTCACCATCCAATTATCCCATTAGTTCCAATCGTGTTAAATTAAGTTGTTTGACGATATTTCGAAAAGTTTCCATCCAAATTACAAATTGCCAACACTTATCGACAGCTTGGTTATTAGGGACTGACCACGACCAGAAATCCGCTCAAAATTCACCAAAATATTACCTTTTTCTAGCTTTTTCCAAAATGACTAACCGTAAACCGTTATTTTTCTGGCTTTTAAGAGACGAACGAGCCTGTGCAGTACGTCATCTCAATCACGTGAGCGGTGACCTCGCAACTTCTAAACACATTGCGGCCGGCATCATCGGTGGGGTCAATTGGTCTTTAGAAATTACATAGTCAGCATTTCTTTGTCAACCTGTGTATATGAGGTCGTAAAAGGTCGCCTTGTCAAGACACGTCTTCTTTTATTTTTGGGGCAATGGGTTTCATGGTGCACAGTTTTGTACATTTTTATTTCCTTTATGTAATTTCATTTCAGATACGGAAATGATAAATAAAAAAAATAATTCCTAACTTCACAATTTTTTTCCGTTATTTTCACCGCTGTGAATTTGGGTCATGGACGGTCCGCAACCATTTACAATTACCATTAGACGTTAGCTTTCAACTCCCTGTCCCATATGCCAATTAGCTCAGACGTTTCAGAGGTGGTTGACCGGGAAACAGCCCGCCCCATAGTTTTAGTTAATTTACACGCTCTGGCAACTGGACGTTGACGCGGAGAAATACGGTGTTGTTGTTTTTGTTGTTGTTAATGTTGTTATTATGTTTTGTTGATGTTGTATTTGTTTTTGTTGTCTGTATTTTTATTCAATAATGTGATTATTGTGGCAGCTTGCTGACTGTGCTAATTTTATACCAAACTTTTACATTATCTCCTCTTTTCCCTGTAGGCCCAGGCTGATATTGCGATGGATTCTCTTATTGGAGCGTGTTGGCGTTGTGGCCGTGCAGGGACTGTGAAGTGTCCGCAGTGTGATTTTGGTCTGTATTGTCGTAGAAAGTGTATGAAAGAGGACAAGTTCAGACATGAGGTTTGTGTGCTTTGACACATCAATGAAAATCTCGAATTTTCTAAAGGGCTAGCGCGTTTGTTGTACATTTGATCGATTTTGAAATCGTGTTCGGCCTGAATACAAGTATGAACATCACAGCACCCACTCCTCCTTCATGATGTTACGCCGTCCCTTTCTGTCCATGGTCAATAGCGGCGACGCTTAATTCTATGACCCATATTAGCCCCCGATGATCGCTTGCGCCTTCATATTAATATTTCTATTTATTTGTCTATCTGTGTCTCCCCCTTATCTACCTTTTGTTCTTTTTCATCTCATAATTGAAGGCTTAGCTTTATTTCAATGACAACTGTGAATCAACGAGTAATTCTTCCCAATTACAGATATCCTCCAGAGATCATTCTCTCATTGATCATAGGAATGTGATTATTTCTTTCAAATTTGGTAAAAGGATTACTTCCTACTTGTCATACATGTAAACATCGATTTCTATTTTGATATGATCAAATATGGCCGCATGACGCGATTTTGTTTCCTGTATGTGATGTCTACAGCCAATTCTCAGACAGGTTTGACCAATGTCTTTCAATTTTGGCACAAGAACACATTTGGACCTGAATTGCTTTAGCAATATGATCCTAGATGGCTGCTAGACAGCCATATTTGTTTTTGATAATGGTGTTTTAATGAATAAAAATGAGCTACAACATGTCAGGTCTTGTACTTTGTACCAGGAAAAATATGGTTAGTAAATGCACGTTCTTTCTTAGTCCCCACGGACACCGTCTGGGGGACTAATAGGTTTGGTGATGTCCGTGCGTGTGTCCGTGCGTGCGTGCGTCCGTTCACGTAGATATCTCAGGGTGCCAGGCAGAGATGCATATGCACGTAGATTTGTTTTGTGATACAATCCGAAATAGCCGTGTGACGGCTATTTTATTAATAAAGCGGGGACTATGTCATTGACAATGACTTTATGAAAAAGAGCTGTCTGCGACTGCCATAAATTTGATGAAATTTTGTAAAGATATTCGTCACACGGCTCTGATAGCACACAATGAGATATGTCAGTATTGCATCAATTAATTAATGTCATGTCAAGAAATTATTCATCAAATTTCATGGAATTTTGTACAGATGTTGAGCTCACATTGCTTTAACATTTGAATGAAGACATTTATCAGTGTCATTCAGATCATTGCTAATTAGCATATTTAATGAACTTTCCTAATTAATGGGCTATGTCCAGAAATACCGCATCAAATTTGATGAAACTTGTTATAGATGTTGAGCTCACATTGCTTTAACATTGAATAAAGACACTATGCAGTGTCATGTTAATTAATATTTAATTTACATATGAAAAGAACTTTTCTAATTAAGAGTATGTCCAGAAACACTCTATCCAATTTGATAAAACTTTGTACAGATGTTGATCTCACAGTGTTGTAACACAATTCATTGACATGGCGGTATTGTTTATGAAATGTGGTACACGTGATAATCAGTTAGTGTTATAATAGAATGCAAAAATGTTTGACAATATCCTGTCATTTTTAATTACTAATTGACTTATTTAATGACATTTTGTAATTAGGGTGGTAGCTCACATTGGTTTCACGTTTTCACCAGCATGGAACTCATTTTTAATCACAGACCCAATTAAATGAACAGGACTCTATACTCTCCAAAGACTTGTAATCATTTTACCCATTAACAAGTGGGGACTGTGTCATCAGCAATGACTTGTTGTTATTGTTGTACTGAATGAAAATCGACCGCAAGAACGAATGTCAGCTCAGGAAATTTGCAAGGAAATTATTCTGAATCTGACACTGAAATTTCCTAATTTTCAGCATGACAGTTCACAAATCTCCGAGTTAAAGTTTAATGTATACAGTTTTGGGAAATTCAGATTTGTTAGTTTTTATGATTGTGTTAATAAATAAAAGTGAACTACAGGAACGTCAGCTACCTTTCATGCAGAGAAATTTTTTGTAACATGACGATGAACAATTGCTGAATCTTATCAAGAATCTGAAACCATTTTCAATAAAGCCATTACATTGACAAATATAATTAACGTTCCTGTATTTCCCTTTGTGCCCAGTACATTCACAGTTTTACTCTTGTACTTGTAAAACTGTGTTTCATACATTGCCAGGTCAACAATTTGGAAAAATGTACAATACCTACAGACATATTCCTCATGAGGGACTTCTAGATCTGTCCACCTATATCAATCTTTATCGCATTTAGACCTCATGTACCACATTGCAACCATCGATCGCATACCTAGCTATTTCTCAAAGATAGCTATTTCCAATCACACAGCAGATATCAACTGCTCATACACATCATTTTTCTTGACATCTATTTTCGTGACATCTGTTGACAAGTATCACATCACCATAATTTCCGTCAATGGTTTCCAAATTCATTAACCAAGTGGGGACTATGTCATTGACCATGACTTGTTACATACATGACATCTTCTAAAACCATAACATGCTGATCGTGTAAAGGAAACAAGGACGAAATCAACTTAAAGGGACAACTGAGGTATACATTAAAGAGGCAGGCTGTTTTCATGTTTATCTAAAGGCAAATTAATCTACGTGATAAAAATTTCAATGGAAAACAAATGACTAACTCCATCTTAATACTTATTGTTGACAAGTATGAATGAGAGAACCAGGGACTTAGGACTGCTCCTGTAGGGTATAAATTGCAGTTGGTGCATGAAACTCCTGCCCAACTTTAATTTTCGAGAGTTAGAATAAACGCAATTCAGCAAAGTTTGGCATATCTTAATGTTGGTATCCGATGAACTCATCGTACAGCTTTCGGGAAAAGTATAAAATTAAAAACTACTTGTATATGGTAAGCAGTGCAGCTTTATTGTGGCGATGTACCATCTCTAAAACGCTGCCAGTCTCCTTCTGTGCATACATAAAGGATTTTTAGCTGATCTCTCTTTGTAAGTGTCAGAGAATATTCATACGATATTATGACCAAGCGCAATCAACGAAATTTGGAATTGCCTTGGAAATGCAGCTAATGGTAATTGCTTGTAAACTGAAGTAAAGGTTTAACTATTTTAGTGAGATTCACACTTAGTCGCGATATATTTGTGGCAACTAATTGTCTGTTATATGCTAGAGATTGGTACTGCTTCATCTAAACTACTAATCCTTTCAATGCAAAAACTTATAATTAGAGGAGGTACAGTTGGTCAGTAGTTAAGGTACCGGATTCACTGTCATTTCAACACACCTGGTCCTGACGTCCGACAGAGTTTTGCCTAAATATCTTGCAGTAAATCGGAGTTACTTTTCACCTTTTCAGGTCGAGTGTAAGTATGCCAAGAAATTACACGCTTGCAGTGCTTGTGGTAAAGAAACTTCATCGGCCAAGCTGTGTTCTGCTTGTCTGTCGGCGAGGTATTGTAATAAAGATTGTCAAAAGAAACACTGGCCAAAACACAAGGATGCATGCGTTGAGGTAGGAAACAACATTATCACACTTGCGTCGGCTTTAGTCCACTCGCAACGCCACGTTGATGTCGATACCAAGGAATTGGACGGCCTTGGTATCTATTACCTTGGCAACACACCTGCAGTTGATCTACTGAAACTACACCAGAATGAATGGAGCAGTGGACATTATCCCGATAAGCTGTCCCTTCTACTTGCTGGTGTTGGTGATCTAAGAAATGTAATCAAGACGGTAGCCTCACTTCCAGATAAGTTCAAAGGTCAAGTGGAATTAACCATGAACGACTGTGATGTCCATATTCTGGCTCGGAACGTGTTATTCTTGTACATGATGTTTTCAGCAAGGGATATCAAGGAAGTCTCAGATGCGTTGGTCCAGTTATGGTACTCCATATGCATTACAGACGAACACAATGAATATCTGAAGGGCGTTCTTGGGCATTTAATAACAACCGATACAGACGCTATAGCTGTACAGACAAAGGGCAAGTTGGTTGTTATGGAAGATGATTTAGAACAGTTCAAATCGATCTGGTCGGCTTGGATGACGTCATTACAAAGTGGCGGACCAAAGGGCCATATTATCGAGCAACGCAACGTCAGCACCGTTGTTGACCCCAAATGCTCAACTGGTCGGCGGATCTACATTAATAGCGTACCAAGACGGCATCTTCAGTCACTACAGGAGTACTTGAAATGTGGTCTTTTACTGCCTTCTTCCGATCCTAAGAAACAGGAAGCAGTTTTTCAAAACGTGACGCTACTGTGTATAAATCCTCTACGTGACAATTCGGTCAAGCCTATTCCTTTTTCGGAACTGTCTCTGATAGGCATGGTAGCTCAACAGTTTCGTGAGGAATTACTGGTGTACCCAGTCGAATCTGACAAACTTCCTTTCACTTGTTGGGATTATTTAGAGGCAAGTCTGTATACAGATGTCAATTGCGTACCAAAAATGTACTGCAGCTACATCTCTCATCTGATTGAGAAATTTATTGGTGTTGCTGATAGAGGCCAAACTTCATTTCACGTTCTCCTCGGCGATTGCTTTCAGCTTGGACCAACAATTGAAGGAAAGAGTTTCGATCGCATCGCAACTTCAAATTTGGCTGATTACTACGGGGTACCAGCTATTCTGGATTACTTTAAGCCTTTCTTAAATTCATTGAATCCCCATTCTCTCATAATAACGGAATCGATGAATTGGCTGCGTCATTTAAAAGCAGTCGAGCCTGATCCAGTTGACAAGAAGTTTAATTTTGATATGATGGCCGGCATAGCTCGTGACACAGGTAATCCGATTGAGAATTTAGGTTATCTCGGGTCGCCAACTACATTCAGAGAATATTGTGATGATAGAACGATGTTTATGAATTATCTCAGGATTGATTTGCTTGCGAGCCGTATCCGAAAATCTGGACGGAAACCGACGCGTAAGGACATACCAAACTACAGTGACGCCACGACATATAATGGATTCAGGCTTCGAGATTTTAACCACGAGCTCAATCGGGTCATGCCTTATCGTTGGAAGGTAAACAAGCGACGGGTTACTCAGTTGACTGGACAAGAAAGGGGTTTGGAATGGTATTTGACAAAAGATTAGCGTTTTCCAGGAAGTGATCATAGTTATTTGATATAAATTAGAATCGCTAATTGAAGATTCTATTGAGGAGAACATTAATGTGAACGTGGGGGGAAATGTTCTTGTAACAATCAGAACTAGGAAACTAGGTAAAAGGGCGTATTGAATCCAAAAGACTGAGTTTTCTATGCTGTCGAATGGCAAAGAGTAACTGATCTGAGATAACTGCATCTATGGAAGGAACTATCCAATTGATTTTAGAAGGAGTGAGTAAATCGGAGAAATTTGCGGAAAAGCTGAGCAATAAGCTTAATGCCAGCTGAAAGGGGAGTTCACGACATATAGCACAATTCGCAAGGCGAGTGCAATATGGAGTGAGATATACCCAAAAAGAGTGCATTAACCATCTGTAGAGGGCGTAATTGATACTGTATTGTATTATATTAACTTTCGTGTTTATGGTATTTAAAGTAGTTTATTCGAGTTTAAGCTTTAAAATAGAAAAGATCCCATTGCAAAATCAGGTGACAGTCCCAGTCGATTAGAATCTTGATGCCCGGGAAAGAGCATAGTCAACAAAAGTTATTTATACGTAGCAAGCGTACACATACTGTGTGGCAGTGTAAGGTGGGCAACAATGTTAAAGTGTCAATGTAGGTCGGCGAAGTGCTGTGAAATGTTAATGTAAATTATGCAGCTTCATGGGCACAATTTCAAAACGTTTACACTATACTACTAAATTACCAACATTAAAAGCATAAAAAAATGCTCTAATAGCCTTAACAACTAGAATATGTGAAACAAAAATGTAGAATAGAAATACCTTTGCTGTCAACTGTTCTATATTCAAGTACCTTGAACTGATCATGTCACCATCCCTACACAATAAAAAATGCATGGCAGTCCTGCAAAACAGTCCATTTATTGAGAATCACTATAGTATAAACTTTCTTAGAAGTTTATTGCTATTTTCATTTACATCCTCTATTTTATAAATAAATGCAAAAAATACCCCTCTCCTTTGACATTGATAATCATACTGTAGTTTTTCCATGTATTTTGAGATTTCCAACCGCTCTTAAAGCGTTGGCACAATTTTCAATATTCTTGTTGGGAACAATATGAACAATATGAACACTTCTCTGAATCTCGATACTTTGTTGAAAAATATTCCAGTGTTGACAAATTTCTATCACGGCATAAGCAATGCAAAGTTTATGTATTCAGACTGGTACCTTCAATATCACGGATGCCAATGTATTTTTACATAAACTTTGTTGATCTTACTCCTCTTTCAGTTTCCGAGGATGAGCCATTATCTTCATCATTTTCATTATTTGGTGTGACTATAGCTTCAAGCCAATCATGCCATCGATTGCTGTAATTCCTAAGGTTAATAAAGTCACATGAGCCCAGAAATTGAAATTATTTCACTCATTTTTGTTCATTTCAATGAGCAACTTTGAACCAATTCGTTTGAAAACCACAGGAAAACATTCACGACGCCATTGTTAATTAGAGAAAATATTCGTCCACGTAACCCGCATTCGACAGTGGTCACCCTCGCTTTACCTCTCCGAGATGTCGTTATGCACAAACAGATGTTGACGACAAAAGTCTCTTTGTGTAAAGTGAGAATGAATACTGCTTATATTACCAATATTTCGACGTCAAGGTAGGGCGAGCCTCGGATTGGAAGTTTTGACTTGTGTTCAAACTTTTCTCAAACAAACTTTATACCATTCGTTTTGATAATCTAGAGAGATATTACGCGAGTATTGCGTAAAGTTTGGCATTGGAGAAATGTTTCCTACAAATTTCCGCATTTGAACTTCAAAATTGGTGCTACACCATGCGTATACTATATAAGTGACGAAGAAGATGTTCTAAACAAGACAGCCAAAAGTCTATGTACTCCACATGTTTCAAAATAAGCACATATAAGCAGCTGACCAGAAAAACATATTTTACAACCTCGCCGTCCGAAAATGTCCCGGGTGCATTATAGCTGAATGTTGTAATATTACAAATTACTCATAAAAACAAGTATATAACTTAAAAAGAAAAGCAGATTAGCTTACATTTACAGATCAAATCAACATTAATTCAACATTCAATTATCCGAAATTAGTTTCAATCGTTTTTATTGAAACCGTTTCCACGACTTCAGAACATGAAAGCATTGTTTAGCTCTTATTATTCGATAACCATTACAATGCAGAAAGTCTACAGACAAGCCAGCTCGTTGTTGTCGTCAATGTGTAAGGGATCGACTGCTGGAACCTAGGGGTTTTGGTTGTTCAAAGTGCAACGAGAAAAATGTTTGTAGAAAAGATCTTAGTTTTACAGTTTGTTTAAAACGTTTATATATATGACGAAAAATTACAAAAATATGGAACTCTTGAAAGATGGTATGTATGGTGTTCCTCTTTGAAAAACTTTCAACTTTATGTCAACTGATAAAGTAATGACAACCCCTTCCTTGATAACGGCCCATCCCTACTCGGGTTTATGACTCAAAATCATGAGATGTGCTTTCTGCGCATGACTACATTTATGTTTGACCCACCAGACAACCTTTAACACACCTTTAACCTTTAACACATTAGCCTTCCGATTTCGTCTACAGTGCATCTGTAATGACTGCATCTGTAATGTGCAACGTTCGAACTCCGGATTTCTCCGCAAAAGCATAATCTTGCAATTCAAGGCAAGAATTTTTTACTTGTTTATTCTGCCCATTGGCTAATGCCTAGCAATTCTTTGTCTCTCTGCTGTTCATCTGGAAGTCGTACATTTCCCCTAACCTATCAGCCGTTCAACAGAAAACTTCATTTTGGTACCGAGTGGCTGGTAGGGCGTGAAGGCAGCGGAGGAAGCAAACAAATTAATGGGGCCTGTTGATCAAGATACCGATGCCTCATCACCATCACTAGATGTGTTACACATATTAATTTCATGGAGGAAATCGGTCAATGATTCTTTTCATTTTCATTACAGCGATACAATGATTTCCACGCATTCGCTTTTGGCTTATTCGTTGCATTTGCTTCATCGGTGTCATGCTTTTTTCAGCGTACCATTCACTTAAAGTTTTCTCTTTCGCTTCGTGTTCCTGGAAGTATGACAAAATTTCCACAAATTTCAGTGGCCGCGCTGCTCTCATGTATGAACGGTGACTCATCTCTAGTGCACATGCATTTCATAATCAACTAAATAAATGCGCACATTCACCCTGCCGTGACCTTTGAACATGTTTATGTGAGGTGAAAACGCCGCGGAGACGTTGGAAGTTTAGGCCTATCAATGGTGACAGATCTGAAGTTGCGCGATTACGATATACGATCAGCGGGATCCATCCGTCAATTTTGCTATAAGTGGCGAGTGAAATTGATAATACTACTACCAAATAACATTTCAAATTGTAGCTCTGCGTGGCAGTAGCTGTGTCTTACCGGCGTTATACGGCCTCCCACCCAAGAAGGCCGTATAACGCAGGTAACACACAGCCCTAGCCCTGCCATGCCACGCAGAGCTATGCAAATTACATCTCGTTGTCAACTGTGTATATGGGGTGGTGAAAGGTTCCGTTGTCCAGACATGTCTGCTTTCGTTTTAGAGCAGTGGGTATAATGATGCACCGTTTTGTACAATTTATTTCCTTTATGATTTTAATTTGATTTGCAGAACTAAAAATATGATTCCTGACATTATGATCCTGTTTTTTCCGGTATTTTGCCCCTCTGTGAATTTTGGTCGCGGCCGGTCTGCAATTCAACCATGTACAATCATAGCTCAGGGCCCGAAATTAACTTTTAGTGATGGTAGTCAGGCTGACTACCATTTTCAAAAGTTGGTAGTCAACAGATGAGTCTTGGTAGTCAGATTATTTTATGCAGAAAAAAAGTTGAAAAACCTTGGAATTTAGCCCTAATGAAATAGTCTGTTCAACATATTTTATTTTCAACAGGTGTGTATATCTTTAAAAATTGACTGACTGACTGTAACTTGTTCCGTATAACATACACATACAAATACATGCATGTTATCGGTATTAATATGTTTGTTAACTTGAAACTCTATATGTTATGTTCAATAAAACAAATGTGTGATTAAAATGTAAGTTTTAGAACATATGGTGAAATATCATCGATCAATCGTGTGAAGGTGTAAACGTCACCGTGAACAATACTCGTTCGTACTGATATTAACGTCAAATGATCGCGACATTCGAGACAAGCGTACGACCTTGCGGTTTCGAAAAGTGATTTTGGGGACAGATTTTGCAAAACATCGAGTGTTTCCGATCATCATATTTCAACCAAGACTCTCTACCCAGCAGCCACGACCTCTGAAATTTCCATGTCACCTTGGGCTTTTAAAAGTGTTTCCAATTACTCCGTCAACATCATCGTGGTTATTATCATCCGTTGATATTTTCAGCATTTTTTCAGCTGCGTCTTCAGTCTTTTCTAGTGACCGTGACTTAGCTATTCCAGCGGCATTTTCACCACTGACTGCGCCACTCTCTTCAGATTTGTGAAGAACGGACTTTGGAATTCTACGGAAATGGTTTAAAATGCTCATTTTACAGCCTCTAAAGTAAAGTGATTTAACGAGACTGCATGTGACTTGTGATGCTCATGCCTTGTGAAAACGTAACTTGTTTTGCATAAATGTCGCAAAAAACAGCCACGCTAACGAAATTTGTATAACACTGACAAAAGAAAAAAATGATACATTTTGGTAAAGTTTAGCATGTCGACACGTCTATTTAGATTTGGTCAATGAACTGGGTGGCTTATGTATCGCGTGTAATCTGCCCGAATTTTCACTGGTAGTCAACCTGGCTGCCACTTTCAAAGTTGGTAGTCAGAACGGAAAGTTGGTAGTCAATTGCCGCCAGACTACCGCTAATTTCGAGCCCTGTAGCTATAAGCATACAACTCTCCACGCCATAAGCAATTAGCTTAGACGTTTCCGAAATTTCGGAGGCGGTTGCCCTGCAAACTGAGTACACCTATTGTTTATAACTACTATAGACAATAGTCTATAGGAGCTATTGGATGTATGTCCGTCCGGCGTCAATATGTCTGTCTGTCTGTCTGTCTGTCTGTCTGTTTGTCTGTCTGTTTGTCTGTCTGTCTGTCTGTCTGTCTGTCTGTCTGTCTGTATGTATGTATGTATGTATGTATGTATGTATGTATGTATGTATGTATGTATGTATGTATGTATGTATGTCCGTCTGTGACGATGTCCGGCCACTCAAATATTTTGAGAGCCGCAGTACTTACAGACATGATAATTTCTATGTAGAAGCAAGATATGATTATTTAAATTGTGACGAATTATGAAAATTTGTATCTTTAAGGCAGTCATTTTCGGTCAAAAACATTTAAAAATCTTCTTCTTCAAAACTGCTGGTGTGACAGTTTTGATATTTTTGATATAGGTCTCAAGGGATGACCGAGTTCAGATTTGTTCAAATTGTGTAGAAAAAATATTTTGAAGACAATTTTTGTCATTTTCGGTCAAAACTTTGTTTCTCAAAAACTTCTCGTCTAATAGCTTTGATATTTGGTGTAAAGGTTCCTACAGATGAACTAAATGTGCACGCGATATATTGAAATTATGATGAAATCTGCAATTTAGTATTCTGGGGCAATTTTTGCTATTTTTGGTCAAAACTTTGTTCCTCAAAAACTGCTCGTCTGATAGCTTTGATTTCTGGTCAAAAAGCTTTCTAAGGGTTATCTTATTTATGATGTATTGAAATAATGATGAAATATGCAAGTTTTGTTTTTTTTTTGGGGGGGGGGGCAATTTGTTGCCATTTTGGGTCAAAAAATTTGTTTCTCAAAAAATTCTCATTTGATAGCTTTGCTATTTGGTATACAGGTTCCAAGTGGTTATCTCACTATGATACGTGTTTATTGGAATTATGATAAAATCTGCAACTCTGTATTTTTTGGGCAATTTTTGCTCTTTTTGGTTAAAAAATTTGTTTCACAAAAAACTACTCATCTGACATGTTCTTAGGATGATCTTAATATGATATGTTCAAATTATGATGAAATCTTCAATTGTGTATTTTTGCAGCTATTTTTGCCATTTTGGGTCAGGCCATCCTAAAATTAGGTACTATCAAAGTATCAAAGATTACCATCTTTTTCATCAACACAGGTGTCACAAATAACACAGAGAGGCTATATCAGCCGTTAGTTCGCTTGTCTATGCTTGCTATTTAAGTATGTCTGTGTATTTAGGGGGTGTGTAAGAGTGAGCCGTACTGAAACAATTCTTCTTCCACTGTATTGCCAGAGGACCTCTGCACTCACTATATCTTGTATAGATATACGCACGTCCATTCTCGCGAGCCAGAGCATAAATTCCGTTCCGCGACTTCTATACTTTTGCCGTAAAGAGGCGCGTGTTTACGACGATGTGCACGTCCTCTATACCATCCATGTGTGTAGTAGCTTCAGAGATATTGGCCCTAATCCTGTGTTTGTTAATTTTCATGTTCTGGTAACTTGACGGTGACGCGTAGACTTGCTCCAAGTCTGTGGGCATATGAATTTATTAAAACAGAATAAATTGAAGGACTAAACTTCAGGAGACTGTTACATTAAGTGGTAAATTGTTTTGTAGATCGTTTGGTGAACGCCCAGTAACTCAGCTGCCGAGAAAAGCCAAGCGACTGGGGCATGTCTTGGTGACACGGAGAAAATTGATACAGTATATATGATGCTGTTCTTCTGTTGATGATGGTGTGGTTGTTGTTGATGCTGTGTTATTGTTGCTTTGTCTGTATTTTTATTCAATAATGTTGTTATTGTGGCTGCTTGCTGACTGTGCTAATTGTATACCAAACTTTAACACAATCTACCCCTTTCCCTTTAGACCCAGACTGATATTGTGATATTGTGATGGATTCTCTTATCGGAGCGTGTTGGCGTTGTGGCCGTGCAGGGACTGTGAAGTGTCCGCATTGTGATTTTGGTCTCTATTGTGGTAGAATGTGTATGGAAGACGACAAGTTTAGACATGAGGTTTGTAAGCTTTTACACTGCAATGAAAATCTCGAATTGTGTAAAGGTCTAGCATGTTGATTGTACATTTGATCGATTTTGAAATCATGTTCAGCCTGAAGACATGTACGGACATCACAGAAACCCCCGTCATGATGTTACGCCGTCCCTTTCTGTTCATTGCAAATAGCGGTGACGCTGAACCCCCGATGATCTACGACGCTGTTTATGTGTCTGTCGTTGTCTCTTCTAGACTGAGAGATCCGTCGCTCGAGGGCATTCTCTACGCTTTCCCTCGTAGGGGGGAGGGGGGTAGAGGGCGCCCTCGAGCGACAGTCTATGTCTGTCATTTTTCCTCCTTTGTTTATTCTTGTCTGATCACCGAGGGTGTAGCTTTATTTCGACCAAGATTGTGAATCAACGAGTATTTCTTCCGATTACAGTTAACATTCAAAAATCATTCTCTCCTCATATTGATCATATTAATATGATTATTACATACCTGACATCTTATGAATACTCATACGCTGGTCGTGTCGAAGGTAGCAATGACGAAAATCAACTCAAAGGAAGTATAAATTAAAGGGACAGGTTGTTTATCTAAAGGCAGATTAAACTACTTGATAAATATTCCATTGGAAAAGAAGTGAATATCACCATCTAAATACCCAATGTAACAAGAATGAAGACACAGAACTATGGCTTTTATGACTCTGACACATTACCTGTACCACATACAGACAGAAGGGAAGGAATGTGTAAAAGCGATGTCTAATTTAGACGATGAAATGTTACTGATCAAAATGTTGACTGCAGTTTTCTAATATTACAACCAATTATATCCAATAGATTGGTTCGGTTTCTTCCAAATAATTAATCTTTTTATTGCAAAAAAGGTAACTAAACACATATTGCGCATTTCAATACACTTAGTCCTGGAATCCAACACAGTTTAACCTAAATATCAAGTAGTTAATTTGGGTCACTGTTCACCTCTTCAGGTCGAGTGCAAGTATGCTAAGAAATTCCACGCGTGTAGTGCCTGTGGTAAAGAAACTCCATCGACCAAACTGTGTTCTGCTTGTCTGTCGGCGAGGTACTGTGATAAAGATTGTCAAAAGAAACACTGGCAAAAACACAAGGATGAATGCTTTGAGGTAGGAAACAACATTATCACACTAGCGTCGGCTTTAGTCCACTCGCAACGCCACGTTGATGTCGATACCAAGGAATTGGACGGCGCTTGTGTATATTACCTTGGCAACACACCTGCAGTTGATCTATTAAAACTGCACCAGAATGAATGGAGCAGTGGACACTATCCCGATAAGTTGTCCCTTCTACTTGCTGGTGTTGGTGACTTACGAAATGTAATCAAGACGGTAGCCTCACTGCCAGATGAGTTCAAAGGTGAAGTGGAATTTATCATCAACGACTGTGATGTCCATATTCTGGCTAGAAACGTGTTATTCTTGTACATGATGTTTTCAGCAAGTGATATCAAGGAAGTCTCAGATGCGTTGGTGCAGTTATGGTACTCCATATGCATTACAGACGAATACAATGAATATCTGAAGGGCGTTCTTTGGCATTTAATAACAACCGATACAGAAGCTATCGCTCTACAGACAAAGGGCAGGTTGGTTGTTATGGAAGATGATTTACATCAGTTCAAATCGATCTGGTCGGCTTGGATGACGTCATTACAAAGTGGCGGCCCGAAAGGGCATATTATCAAGCAACGCCACGCCACCATTGCCGGGGACCCTGAAAGTGCAGATGGTTGGTTGAACTACATTAATGGTGTACCTGAACGACATCGTCAGTCACTACAGGAATGGTGGAAGTGTGGTGTTTTGTTACCTTCTTCCGATCCTAAGAAACAGGAAGCAGTTTTTCAAAACGTGACGCTACTGTGTATAAATCCTCTATGTGACAAATCGGTCAGGCCTAATCCTTTTTCTAAACTGTCTCTGGCACGTATAGTATCTCATCAGTTTCATGATGAATCATTAGTGTACCCAGTCGAATCTGACAAACTCCTTTTACTGGTTGGGATTATCTAGAAGCACGTACTGCACACAGATGTAGATTGCGTACCAAAAATGTACTGCAGCTACATCTCTCACGTGATTGAGAAATTCATTGGCGTTGCTGAAAGAGGCCAAGCTTCATTTCACATTCTGCTTGGCGATTGCTTTCAGCTTGGAACGAATTTTCAAGGAAAGAGTTTTTGATCGCATCGTAGCTTCAAATTTGGCTGATTACTATGGGGTACAAGCTATTCTAGATTACTTTAAGCCTTTCTTAAGGTAGAACGCACCTCGGGGACAGACATTCGGACTCTCAAACTTTTACAATTCTCTTCTGATATACCACATGTGGGGGTTCATTTTAAAGCTCTTGGTGAAAGAAAACTTTTCCATGGCTTAGTTTTTCGAAATTCGAAAATTTTTATTTTTCTCCATAGAGTTAACACAGGGATGGCGGCCATTTTGAATTTCTAATATTAGTAAATCTTGGGTTATTTGTTTCTCTAGTACCAAAATTATCATGGTGACCCCCTATTTTTATTCTTGATTTTGAAAGAGAATGATTGAAAGATTCCCTGAGGAAAGTTAGAGCAAAAGTTTAAGTCTTTCACTTTCGAGGTGCATACTACCTTAAGTTCATCGAATTCCCATTCTCTCATTATTACGGAATATAAGAATTGGCTGGCTAATTTGAAAGCACTCCAGGCTGATCCTGTCAACAAGGAGTTTAATTTTGACACGATGATCGGCATAGCTCGTGACACAGGAAATCCGATTGAGAATTTCGGTTTTTTCGAATCGCAGACTACATTTAGAGAATACTGTGATGCGACAACGATGTTTATGAATATCTCAGGATTGATGTCCTTGCGAGCCGTATCCGAAAATCTGGACGGAAACCGACGCGTAAGGACATACCAAACTACAGTGATGCCAAGACATATAATGGACTCAGGCTTCGAGATTTTAACCACGAGCTCAATCGGGTCATGCCTTATCGTTGGAAGGTAAACAAGCGACGGGTTACTCAGATAAGTGGGCAAGGAAGGAATTTGGAATGGTGTTTGGCAAATGATTAGCGTTTTGTAGGAAGTGATCATAGTTATTTGTCATGAATTTGAATTGCTAATTGAAGATTCTATAGAGGAAACATTGATGTAAACATGGGAGGAAATGTTCTTGTAACATTCACAACTAGGAGACTATATGTAAAAGGGCGTATTGAATCCAAAAGACTGAGTTTTCTATGCTGACGAATGGCAAAGAGTCACTGATCTGAGATAACTGCATCTATGGAAGGAACTTTCCAATTGGTTTAAGAAGGGGTGAGTAAATCGGAGAAAATTTGCGGAAAAGCTGAGCAATAAGCTTAATGCCAGCTGCAAGGGGGGGGGGGGTACACGACATATAGCACAATATGCAAGGCGAGTACTATATGGAGTGAGTTATACCGAAAAAGAGTGCATAAACCATCTGTAGAGGGCTTAATTGATACAGTATTAATTATATCACTTTCGTGTTTTGGTATTTAAAGTAGTTTATTCGACCTTAAGCTTGAAAACAGAAAAGATACTATTGAAAAATCAGGTGACTGTTCGCCGTCAAAAGGAAAATTGATGCCCGGGAACAGAACATAGTTAACAAGAGTTATGTATACGTAGCAAGCGTACTCATACTGTGTGGCAGTGTAAGGTGGGCAACAATATTAAAGTGTCGATGTTGGTCGGCGAAGTGCTGTGCAAAGTTTATGTAAATCATGCAGCTTCATAAGGACAATTTCAAAACGTTTACACTATACTACTAAATTACCAACATTAAAAGCATAAAAAAATGCTCTAATAGCCTTAACAACTAGAATATGTGAAACAAAAATGTAGAATAGAAATACCTTTGCTGTCAACTGTTCTATATTCAAGTACCTTGAACTGATCATGTCACCATCCCTACACAATAAAAAATGCATGGCAGTCCTGCAAAACAGTCCATTTATTGAGAATCACTATAGTATAAACTTTCTTAGAAGTTTATTGCTATTTTCATTTACATCCTCTATTTTATAAATAAATGCAAAAAATACCCCTCTCCTGTGACATTGATAATCACACTGTAGTTTTTCCATCTATTTCCATCTAAAGCGTTGGCACAATTTTCAATATTCTGGTTTGGAACATTATGAACATCTTCACTTCTCTGAATCTCGATACTTTGTTGAAAAATCTTCCAGAGTGTTGACAAATTTCTATCACGGCATTAGCAATGCAAAGTTTCTGTATTCAGTACATTCAATATCACGGATACCGATGTATTTTTACATAAACTTTGTTGATCTTACTCCTCTTTCAGTTACCGAGGATGAGCCATTCTCTTCATCATTTTCATTATTTTGTTTGGCTATAGCTTCAAGCCAATCATGTCATCGATTGCTGTAATTCCTAAGGTTAATAAAGTCAAATGCGCCCAGAAATTGAAATTGTCTCACTCATTTTTGTTCATTTCAATGAGCAACTTTGAACCAATTCGTTTGAAAACCACAGTCTGGAAAACATTCACGACGTCCATTGTTAATTAGAGAAAATATTCGTCCACGTAACCCGCATTCGACAGTGGTCACCTTCGCTTTACCTCTCCGAGATGTCGTTATGCACAAACAGGTGTTGACGACAAAAGTCTCTTTTGTGTAAAGTGAGAACGAATAAAGCTTATATTACCAATATTTCGACGTCAAGGTAGGGCGAGCCTCGGATTGGAAAGTTTTGACTTGTGTTCAAACTTTTCTCAAACAAACTTTATACCATTCGTTTTGATAATCTAGAGAGATATTACGCGAGTATTGCGTAAAGTTTGGCATTGGAGAAATGTTTCCTACAAATTTCCGCATTTGAACTTCAAAATTGGTGCTACACCATGCGTATACTATATAAGTGACGAAGAAGATGTTCTAAACAAGACAGCCAAAAGTCTATGTACTCCACATGTTTCAAAATAAGTACATATAAGCAGCTGACCAGAAAAAAATATTTTACAACCTCGCCGTCCGAAAATGTCCCGGGTGCATTATAGCTGAATGTTGTAATATTACAAATTACTCATAAAAACAAGTATATAACTTAAAAAGAAAAGCAGATTAGCTTACATTTACAGATCAAATCGACACTAATTCAACATCCAATTATCCGAAATTAGTTTCAATCGTTTTTTATTGAAACCGTTTCCACGACTTCAGAACATGAAAGCATTGTTTAGCTCTTATTATTCGATGACGTATATCATTACAATGCAGACAGTCTACAGACAAGCCAGCCCGTTGCTGTCGTCAATGTGTAAGGGATCGACTGCTGGAACCTAGGGGTTTTGGTAGTTCAAAGTGCAACGAGAAAAATGTTTGTAGAAAAGATCTTAGTTTTACAGTTTGTTTAAAAAGTTTTATATATATATGACGAAAATTACAAAAATATGGAACTCTTGAAAGATGGTATGTATGGTGTTCCTCTTTGAAAAACTATCAACTTTATGTCAACTGATAAAGTAATGACAACCCCCTTCCTTGATAACGGCCCATCCCTACTCGGGTTTATGACTCAAAATCATGAGATGTGCCTTCTGCGCATGACTACATTAAATGTATGACCCATCAGACAACTCCCACATTAGCCTTCCGATTTCGTCTACAGTGCATCTGTAATGACTGCATCTGTAATGTGCGACGTTCGAACTCCGGACTTCTCCGCAAAAGCATAATCTTGCAATTCAAGGTAAGAATTTTTTACTTGTTTATTCTGCGCATTGGTAAATGCCTAGCAATTCTTTGTCTCTCTGCTGTTCATCTGGAAGTCGTACATTTCCCCTAACCTATCAGCCGTTCAATAGAAAACTTCATTTTGGTACCGAGTGGCTGGTAGGGCGTGAAGGCAGCGGAGGAAGCAAACAAATTAATGGGGCCTGTTGATCAAGATACCGATGCCTCATCACCATCACTAGATGTGTTACACATATTAATTTCATGGAGGAAATCGGTCAATGATTCTTATCATTTTCATTACAGCGATACAATGATTTCCACGCATTCGCTTTTGGCTTATGCGCCAGTCAATGTAAACCCCCACCCCCCCCCCCCCCCTCGGGGTTTAGTGGGGGATTTGGAAATTAGTCCTGTGAAATCTGCCAAATGCCCCACCCCCTGGGGCAAGACAACCTGGAAAATCCCCACCTAAAACCAAGTAAATCCCCCACATACGGGGGTGGGGAATTTGTAAATTCCTACACACAACCACTCTTTGGAATTTTCATGTCGTAAACAACCTGCATCAATATAAAAAGTTCATGTTCAACTTCAGAACAATTTTAATCATTTAAAACAGGGTTTTGTGACATTTATGCTGTTCACAAATGTCTATCACAATCAACACAAATAGATCCAGGATAATGACATACTTTTCGCATTTGTTTTTCAGCCACTTATACTGTGACTTTAAGTGTTGAGGTGTCACTGTCACGTCACCTATTTTGGAGCAAAAATTTACAATATTTTTCAGTCTAGTTTGCTTGTATGTTGTCAGGCATAAACATATTTCAGGCTAGAACAATTAGATTGTATCATACAAGACCTGTCGCCTCAATAAACTAATTAAAGCTGATAATTAAACAAGATACATGATGTCCAATCTCACAAGTGCAGCTTTTTTGTCTTCTCGCTCTCATGCTACAAGCACAATGACACATTCTACATCAGTCATGCACTGATTTAAAACAAGCAGAGGAATGAAAATTCACAATGGTCCGTGTTTATTCATCACAAAACACACCACAAAGATACTGTGTAAAACTCAACAGAACAGATGATCAGAATGATCACACTGATGAAACAGAACTGTTTCCCTAGCTATATGGGTCATCATGAATAAATTTGATAATACATTTAGCGGACATAAAAAAGAAACCCGTCGTGACCGAACATGTTTTCCAAATACACAAGCAATTTAAAGAGCCATTTTTCATGAATTTTGTTTGATGTGAGATACTACTTATATTGTTTGACATGTCGAAAGATACTTAATGAATGGGTGACCCTGCTATATTCGACCCCGGTTTTAGACACGATACATGCAAACCATCACGAAATGATGAATTAATGGTCATGACCATTAATTCGTTTTCGCGATGGTTTTACTTAATTTGTATAAAACTGGGGTCGAATATATGTATGGTCACTCATTCATTCAGTATCTTTCAACATGTCAAACAAAATAAGTAGTATATCGCATCAAACAAAATTCATGAAAAATGGCTGACTTTGTCCCTTTAAGCTTTATCAAAAATAGAGTTGACCCGGAGGTCTTTTTAGTGCTGGACCATGTCGATGAGGCATCGTGAACATCCGAAATGTCACGCTCACGTGGGAAAATGTGGGAAATTTTGCGTATGGTATGTTCAGTTTTCCAAAACATAAGAATACACGGCGGATGAAAATCATTTATTTAGTTATCGATATTTAAGCCATCAATCACAAATATACTTTCATGCACACCTCTGAATATTGCTGCATCGCGTTCATCAATAGCCAGTTGAAAAGCTGCTTACCGGCCCACATGGCCTTGACATCCACCTTTCGCCATGCTACCGCTCTGAACAACAACATACCATTACCAGGGCCTGAAAATTTCTGTTTTTTCCCACTGGTCCCAGGACCAGTGACCTGTTTTTTTTCACTGGTCCAAGGTAAAATCCACTGTCCTCAAAAATTTGCATAACAATACAAGAATGATTCATTTCTCATACTCATGTTATATATGCATTTCTATCAGATTTGCTTGGGATTTGCATACAGCATAAACTGCCAATCTTTTTAATATAGACACACTGCATAAACATTTACTTGGTAATTTTCTCAAGTTCTTGCACCACATACTTAACATGTTTTTTTACTATTGCTATAAAGTTCACTTCATTTTTATAATTGCCAGCGGTTGATTCTTTCCCATTTAAATTGTAAAAATAGGTTTAAAACACCAAATATCTGAGAGGGACTTCTTTTTCCTTTGATAGCAATATTAAATTGCCATAACGCTGTTTTGACAAGCTAGGCGGTTCTTGTTAAGGTCAACTACAATCGAGTTAGGGGGTCTTGACTATATAAGGAATTCAGCATGGTGACCTTCTAAATTCAGAAGCTTGCTTGCCACGGACGATCGGAAAGTTGTAATGAGACTCCTTCCAGAGAATTTTACTGCAAAATACTACTTTGATAGACAGAGATATAATATTTTCACACAATTTTGGGGTTGCTGATATTTTTAGCTGAGGCTATGGTCTGGTTTTTACCACATTAAATTTTACATGTAAAATGAGTACGTGGCCCGTCATTTGATTTTTGCAGTGCAGTGGCTAGTGGACGCTCATCGCCTGGCTCATATCATGAATCGCAAACTGTAATAGAGTAACTGATTTTCCTTTAGAGTTTATGTTGTGATGAAAGAAATAGACTAAATTTTAAATGTTTGATTGACTTAAAGACGCGATAATTATTGTAATTTTGTAGCTAAAAGACGTAGTCTCTCAATGGAATGGGCCTCTTGGTTTTAGTGTAACTGGCTTTAGTGCGTCTCTGCTACCTCCTTGGTTTCAGTAACTTCGGTATTTTGGGGGGACGTAGTTTCTAATTTTTCGTCAAAAGACACTAGAACACAATCTGGGAAAAGCACTGGACATTCCCTTGCAAAATAAATTGGCTCCTTTTTTGTATTGGTCTGCGGACTTTTTAGGGGTAATTAGTACTGGTTCGGGATAAAAATCACTGGTCCGGGACTTCGGGTAATTTTCAGGCCCTGCATACGTGCGCATGCGTAGTTATTTACGAACATCTGGGCCTGTCCGTCAAAGGAATAGGGGGATCAAACGAGGCAATTGCCCCACCCCCTCGGGCACAGTTTCATGGCACACACGGTCTAATCCCCCACATTTTTCCCGTATCGCCCGAGGTGGGGGGGGGGGGTGGGGGTTTACATTGACTCGCGCATTATTCGTTGCATTTGCTTCATCGGTGTCATGCTTTTTTCAGCGTTAGCAGAGAGTACCATTCACTTAAAGTTTTCTCTTTCGCTTCGTGTTCCTGGAAGTATGACAAAATTTCCACAAATTTCAGTGGCCGCGCTGCTCTCATGTATGAACGGTGACTCATCTCTAGTGCACATGCATTTCATAATCAACTAAATAAATGCGCACATTCACCCTGCCGTGACCTTTGAACATGTTTATGTGAGGTGAAAACGCCGGGGAGACGCTGGGAAGTTTAGGCCTTTCAATGGTGACAGAGCTGAAGTTGCGCGATTACGTATACGATCAGCGGGATTCATGCGTCAATTTTGCTATAAGTGGCGAGTGAAATTGATAATACTACTACCAAATAACATTTCGAATTGTAGCGCTGCGTGGCAGTAGCTGTTTGTTACCGGCGTTATACGGCCTCCCACCCAAGAAGGCCGTATAACGCCGGTAACACACAGCCCTGCCATGCCACGCAGAGCTATGCAAATTGCATCTCGTTGTCAACATGTGCATATGGGGTCGTGAAAGGTTGCGTTGTCCAGACATGTCTGCTTTCGTTTTAGAGCAGTGGGTATAATGATGCACCGTTTTGTACAATTTATTTCCTTTATGATTTTAATTTGATTTGCAGAACTAAAAATATGATTCCTGACATTATGATTCTGTTTTTTTTCCGGTATTTTCACCTCCGTGAATTTTGGTCGCGGCCGGTCTGCAATTTAACCATGTACAATCATAGCTATAAGCATACAACTCTCCATAACTCGCCATAAGCAATTAGCTTAGACTTTTCCAAAATTTTGGAGGTGGTTGCCCTGGAAACTGAGTACACATATTGTTTATAAGTACTATAATCAATAGTCTATAAGAGCTATTGGGATGTATGTCTGTCCGGCGTCCGGCGTCAATATGTCTGTCTGTCTGTCTGTCTGTCTGTCTGTCTGTCTGTCTGTCTGTCTGTCTGTCTGTCTGTCTGTCTGTCTGTCTGTCTGTCTGTCTGTATGTATGTATGTTTGTATGTATGTTTGTATGTATGTATGTCCGTCTGTGACGATGTCCGGCACTCAAATATTTTGAGAGCCGCAGTACTTACAGACACAGTGATTCTGCTGCTAAAGTATATGCTTAGGACATATGTCCTAAATCGAGAAAATCTTTAGGACAATCCCATAATCCTTTGTGGTCACTTGTTTACCTAATCGCAGCGTTTGTGTCAGAGAATATTGTTTTTAACACACACACATATACACCATAAAGGTACCAGCCTTGTTGGTAACCAACAAGGCTGGTATCTGTATTCAGATCTAATAATACACTTGGAAATCTGGAACACAAACAAAAGAAACAATAAATTTTGAATGTGAATACATCCCTGAGCTGTTTTATCCCTTGAATTGTCCTTGTGAAAGGTTTACACCTATCCTTGAGTCAGAAAGTTGAAATTTCAAGTCTCAAAGTGAGGTTCACAGACAAATTACAGTGAGGATATCACATAACTGTGGTATCTTCACTGTAAGTTTGTTTCTGAAAATTACTTTAGAACTTTAAATTTTAACTTTCAGACAGGGTCATCTGCAACAGAAAAGCTTTTCCATAAGATGGCCCTGTCTTCACTCAAGAAACTTGAGAGATCCATCTCAAATATTAGTGTTCCCTTAATTTTAACTCTCATCACCATATCTTGATGGTTAACAGTTAAACGATTTCTGAGGGGTGTGAGAATATGATTTTGTTCAATAAAACTTTTTGTGAAACACATACTGACACTGTGTTGAATCTAGATCAGAAAGTAGGGGCATTTTGGCCCATGGACTTCAATTTGGGGGCTTTTTTCATTCATTAATGTCCATAAGATTAATAATATTTATTTTTCTTACTGTAATTATTTATACTGTAATTGAGCAGTGTTTTAGCCAGTTTTGCTAGCATGAGGACACAGTGACCCATAGTAGGTTTAAATGGGGACAAAGGACCCATAGTAGGTTTAACCCTTTCACCCCCAGTTCCCTGTATACAGGTCCAAGATCACCATTGATAACAATGGTTTGGGTGGAACCATGGTGGTGAAAGGGTTAAATGGGGACAAATTGCATTTTAAGGGACATAAAGTATTTCAATAAAATAACACAGTAGAGTGTCATTGTGTATCATCATCACCTGGTACTATATTTGGTGTTAAATAGACTAGTCAGGTGAGTGCATTAAAGGTAAGTAATAGACCACTGGTGTTGTGTTGTTTCAAATTGTACCAACATAAAACCTTCAGTATTATTTAGTTTACTGCATTCGCATAAACTGCAGGACTTCCCTAGATCACCAAAATGATCAGCCAACTCATTAGCCAAATCAAAAATCTTGTAGCCACTTTGAACAACTTTTAGACAGTTTACGATTTCAAGTGTGGCAACAGCTTTGTTGGCATTCAGAAGTTCCCAATTATACAAATCAAGATGTTTTGTATGTTGTTCATGATAATTTTTACATTAAACAAATATTTGTTCAGTTTTTATTACATTAACTATCTGTGTTTTTATGACATTAGAAGGATAGAAATATATTTTTCATTTCTGGTGGTAAACTTTTTTCACCAGAAATAAAATTAGGTGGCAATTCTACAAGTCTGGTAGCAATGTGAAGTGTACCGGTATATTACCACAGATACAGAATACTTCTTCAGCATTTATTCAGTATTCACAGTATGACAACTTATCATATACCGGTATGTAAGCTAAAAGCTCCTCATGTGGCTTATTTATGCAGTCTTTAAAGTCATGTTGAAAATTTTGTGAGCCACACAAATAAAAATTTTAGATGAAGAAAGCATTTGGTAGCATAGTGGCAGTATAGATACAAGTATTGTGGTGTTTAAGGCCCTGGTGTTGTGTCATACGGTAGTTGTGATCAAGCAGGCTCAATAGCATCTTAAGCATAAGTATTTTTCTTGAGGACAAAAAGGGTCGGGCCCAAATTATGTAAGACAAGCAAGACACAATGATATTGTTCATTTAATTTCCCAATGTTTTTAAAAGTAATCATTGTATTAATGATTATGATAACATTTTAGCCCAGAAATATTTTCATTTGATATTTTGATATCATCAAGAACTGTCTGGTAATGTTCACTGTTGGAATCTGTAAAATATTAAAATCATCCAGAATAACATCATTTCTTGTAGAAGTTATGGCAATTTGAAATAGGCCAAATGGACAATTTTCATAGTTCTACTTTTGAATTGTTGCTTTGATGTTAAGTTACCATGCAAAATTGCAGTTCTCAAATGTGACGATTTGAAAATGGATATGCTTATTGCAACTACTGTTCACAATGTCCCTTTGCCATGACTCTTAATAAACTTTTGATTTAAAACTGACAGTCAAGCTAAATGCCATTAAATTGGAAGGCACCAAGGACCTTTGAACATAAGATTGTACCTATTGGACCTCCATAGGTGGTTTCTTTTGAACCATAATTGTGTATTAAGGGGTCTCATTCATGATGACATCACATGAGGTGACCCAGATTTGACCTTTGAGAAAACCTCAGTTTTTCTCCTCTTCCCTTGTATTATGATTCTGTTTGTGAAAGTTTCCTTTGAAATTATGGTTTTTACTATCAAACTGAGTAGTTACAGCCAATTTTTATTCAAGCAAGGTTGGTAAAATTTGGACTCATAGATGACTCGGGACTCACAGAAGTGAGTCAGTGTATTCATGGACGTATCGAACAGCAACAATGTTTGCTTCACGTACCAGGGAATTTGTAACTTTGTAGAAAGGAGAGTAAACTGTTTCAATACATTGCAACTTTGTAGGAAGGAGGGTAAACTGTTTCAACATCTTACAACATTTTACGTTTAGCTGTAGTTTTCTGTTGAGGCAGGCAGCCACTAAAATTAAATTACTAAAGATTGTAACTTTGTGCCTCAGGGCCTGGCCGATTGAAGTTGGTTTGTGACAATTTTTTCCGGCCATTTGTCAGAAATTACAAAAAAACTTTAGGACATTTTGCAAAACGGCCATTTGCCGAAGGCCGGTGAGTAACTGAATCACTGAGACATGATAATTTCTATGTAGAAACAAGATACGATTATTTAAATTGTGACGAATTATGAAAATTTGTAACTTTAAGGCAGTCATTTTCGGTCAAAAAATTTAAAAATCTTCTTCTTCAAAACTGCTGGTGTGACAGTTTTGATATTTTTGATATAGGTCTCAAGGGATGACCGAGTTCAGATTTGTTCAAATTGTGTAGAAAAAAATATTTTAAAGACAGTTTTTGTCATTTTCGGTCAAAACTTTGTTTCTCAAACACTACTCGTTTAATAGCTTTGATATTTGGTGTAAAGGTTTCTACAGATGAACTAAATGTGCACGCGATATGTTGAAATTATGATGAAATCTGCAATTTAGTATTTCTGGGGCATTTTTTGCCATTTTTGGTGAAAACATTGTTCCTCAAAAACTGCTCGTCTGATAGCTTTGATATCTGGTCAAAAAGCTTTCTAAGGGTTATCTTATTTATGATGATGAAATATGCAAGGTTTTTTTTTGGGGGGGGGGCAATTTGTTGCCATTTTTGGTCAAAAAAAATTTGTTTCTCAAAAAATTCTCATTTGATAGCTGTGCTATTTGGTATACAGGTTCCAAGTGGTTATCTCACTATGATACGTGTTTATTGGAATTATGATAAAATCTGCAACTCTGTATTTTTGGGCAATTTTTGCTCTTTTTGGTAAAAAAAATTCGTTTCACAAAAAACTACTCATCTGACATGTTCTTAGGGATGATCTTAATATGATATGTTCAAATTATGATGAAATCTTCAATTGTGTATTTTTGCAGCTATTTTTGCCATTTTTGGTCAGGCCATCCTAAAATGAGGTACTATCAAAGTATCAAAGATTACCATCTTTTTCATTAACACAGGTGTCACAAATAACACAGAGAGGCTATATCAGCCGTTAGTTTGCTTGTCTATGCTTGCTATTTAAGTATGTCTGTGTATTTAGGGGGTGTGTAAGTGTGAGCCGTACTGAAACAATTCTTCTGCCATTGTATTGCCAGAGGACCTCTGCACTCACTATATCTTGTATTATGCTACGCACGTCCATTCTCGCGAGCCAGAGCATAATTTCCGTTCCGCGACCTCTTAACGGGTAGCGCCAAGCTTTTGCCGTAAAGAGGCGCGTGGTTTACGACGATGTGCACGTCCTCTATAACATATTAATGTCTGTAGTAGCTTCAGAGATATTGGCTTTAATCCCATGTTTGTTAATTTTCATATTCTGGTAACTTGACGGTGACACGTAGACTTGCTCCAAGTCTGTGGGCATATGAATTTATTAAAACAGAATAAATTGAAGGACTAAACTTCAGGAGACTGTTACATTAAGTGGTAAATTGTTTTGTAGATCGTTTGGTGAACGCCCAGTAACTCAGCTGCCGAGAAAAGCCAAGCGACTGGGTCATGTCTAGGTGACGCGGAGAAGATTAATACAGTATATATGATGCTGTTCTCAATCTGTTGATGATGTTGTGGTTGTTGTTGATGCTGTGTTATTGTTGCTTTGTCTGTATTTTTATTCAATAATGTTGTTATTGTGGCTGCTTGCTGACTGTGCTAATTGTATACCAAACTTTAACACCATCTCCCCCTTTCCCTTTAGACCCAGACTGATATTGTGATATTGTGATGGATTCTCTTATCGGTGCGTGTTGGCGTTGTGGCCGTGCAGGAACTGTGAAGTGTCCACATTGTGACTTTGGTCTGTATTGTGGTAGAAAGTGTATGGAAGACGACAAGTTTAGACATGAGGTTTGTAAGCTTTTATAATGCAATGAAAATATCGAATTTTTTAAAGGTCAAGCACGTTTACTGTAGATTTTCCTCGATTTTAAAAATAGTGTTCAGCCAAAATACATGTACGGACATCACAGAAACCCTCGTCATGTTGTTACGCCGTCCCTTTCTGTTCATGGCCAATAGCGGTGACGCTGAACCCCCGATGATCTACGACGCTGTTTATGTGACTGTCGTTGTCTCTTCTAGACTGAGAGATCCGTCGCTCGAGGGCATTCTCTACGCTTTCCCTCGTAGGGGGGAGGGGGGTAGAGGGCGCCCTCGAGCGACAGCCTTTGTCTGTCATTTTTTCTCTTTTGTTTATTCTTGTCTGATCACCGAGGGCGTAGCTTCATTTCGACCAAGATTGTGAATCAATGAGTATATCTTCTGATTACAGTTAATATTCAAAAATCATTTTCTCTCCTCATTGATCATATTAATATGATTATTACATACATGACATCTTATGAATACTCATACGCTGGTCGTGTTGAAGGTAGCAATGACGAAAATCAACTCAAAGGAAGTATAAATTAAAGGGACAGGTTGTTTTTCTAAAGGCAGATTAAACTACTTGATAGATATTCCATTGGAAAAGAAATGAATATCACCATCTAAATACCCAATGTAACAGAACCATGGCTTTTATTACACTGACACATTACCTGTACACATAGAGACAGAAGGGAAGGAATGTATAAAATCGATGTGTAATTTTGACGATGAAATGTTACTGATCAAAATGTTGACTACTGTTTTCGAGTTGTTGTTTTTGTTAGGTATGCTAAACGTTTAGAAACAGCATTGTACATAGCATGAACTGATTGAATGGCATGGAGATCGCAATATATATATATATATATATATATATATATATATATAATATATGTATATATAGTATATATATATATATATATATATATATATATATATATATATATATATATATATATATATATATATATATATCACAACCAATTATATCCAATTGGTTCGGTTTCTTCCAAATGATTAATCTTTTCATTGCAAAAAAGGTAAGTAAACACATATCGCGCATTTCAATACACTTAGTCCTGGAATCCAACACAGTTTAACCTAAATATCAAGTAGTAAATTGGTGTCACTGTTCACCTCTTCAGGTCGAGTGCAAGTATGCCAAGAAATTCCACGCGTGCAGTGCTTGTGGTAAAGAAACTCCGTCGACCAAACTGTGTTCTGCTTGTCTGTCGGCGAGGTACTGTAATAAAGATTGTCAAAAGAAACACTGGCCAAAACACAAGGATGCATGCTTTGAAGAAGGAAACAACATTATCACACAAGCGTCGATTTTAGTTAACTTGCTACGCCACGTTGATGTTGATACCAAGGAATTGGACGGCGCTTGTGTATATTACCTTGGCAACACACCTGCAGTTGATCTATTAAAACTGCACCAGAATGAATGGAGCAGTGGACACTATCCCGATAAGTTGTCCCTTCTACTTGCTGGGGTTGGTGACTTACGAAATGTAATCAAGACGGTAGCCTCACTTCCAGATGAGTTCAAAGGTGAAGTGGAATTTATCATCAACGACTGTGATGTCCATATTCTGGCTAGAAACGTGTTATTCTTGTACATGATGTTTTCAGCAAGTGATATCAAGGAAGTCTCAGATGCGTTGGTACAGTTATGGTACTCCATATGCATTACAGACGAAGACAATGAATATCTGAAGGGCGTTCTCGAGCATTTGTTAACAACCGATACAGACGCCATAGCTCTACAGACAAAGGGCAAGTTGGTTGTTATGGGAGATGATTTAGAACAGTTCAAATCGATCTGGTCAGCTTGGATGACGTCATTACAAAATGGCGGCCCGAAAGGGCATATTATCAAGCAACGCCACGCCACCATTGCCGGTGACCCTGAAAGTGCAGATGGTTGGTTGAACTACATTAATGGTGTACCTGAACGACATCGTCAGTCACTACAGGAATGGTGGAAATCTGGTGTTTTGATACCTTCTTCCGATCCTAAGAAACAGGAAGCAGTTTTTCAAAACGTGACGCTACTCTGTATAAATCCCCTATGTGACAATTCGGTCAGGCCTAATCCTTTTGCTAAACTGTCTCTGGCACGTTTGGTATCTCATCAGTTTCATGAGGAATTATTAGTGTACGCAGTCGAATCTGACAAAATTCCTTTTACTGGTTGGGATTATCTAGAGGCAAGTCTGCATACAGATGTAGATTGCGTACCAAAAATGTACTGCAGCTACATCTCTCACATGATTGAGAAATTCATTGGCGTTGCTGAAAGAGGCCAAGCTTCTTTTCACGTTCTGCTTGGCGATTGCTTTCAGCTTGGAACGAATTTTCAAGGAAAGAGTTTTGATCGCATCGCAACTTCAAATTTGGCTGACATCTATGGGGTACCAGCTATTCTGGATTACTTTAAGCCTTTCTTGAATTCATCGAATTCCCATTCTCTCATTATTACGGAATATAAGAATTGGTTGGCTAATTTGAAAGCACTCCAGGCTGATCCTGTCAACAAGGAATTTAATTTTGATACGATGATCGGCATAGCTCGTGATACAGGAAATCCGATTGAGAATTTCGGTTTTTACAAATCGCAATTTACATATAGAGAATACTGCGATGATACAACGATGTTTATGAATTATCTCAGGGCGGATGTCCTAGTAAGCCGTATCCGAAAATCTGGACGGAAACCGACGCGTAAGGACATACCAAACTACAGTGATGCCACGACATATAATGGACTCAGGCTTCGAGATTTTAACCACGAGCTCAATCGGGTCATGCCTTATCGTTGGAAGGTAAACAAGCGACGGGTTACTCAGATAAGTGGGCAAGGAAGGAATTTGGAATGGTATTTGGCAAATGATTAGCGTTTTCTAGGAAGTGCTCATAGTTATTTGTCTTGAATTAGAATTACTAATTGAAGATTCTGTAGAAGAAAGTATTGATGTGAACCAGGCAGGAAGTGTTCTGGTAACAATCAGAACTAGGAAACTTGGTAAAAGTGCGTATTGATGGCAAAGAGTTACTGATTTAAAATATGTTCATACATGTAAAGAACTCGACAATTAATGTAAAGAGGGTATGAGTAAATCGTAGAACATTTACGAAAATGCTGGGCAATCAAGTCAGTGTGCACGAGATATACAACAATCCGCAAGGCAAGTGTCATATGGAGTGAATTGTATCCAAACCGAGTGTATGCACCATCCGTAGAGGGTGTAACTGATGGAGCGTTATATTAAATTAACTTTCTTGTTTCTGGTATTTAAAGTAGTTTATTAAGGGTTTTAGCTTTAAAAAGGAAAGTCAAATTGCATAATCAAGCCACAGTTCGGCGTCGAACAGAAATTTGATGCCCGGGACAGAGCATAGTGATCGAGAGATATGTTTGCATAGCACGTGTACTCATACTCTGTGGTAGTGTGAGGTGGGCAACAATAAGTGTCAATGTTGGAAGGCGAAGTGCTGTGAAAAGTTTATGTGAGTTATGTAGTTTCATAGGTATGATTTCAAAACATTTACATTACACTATTAAATTTAAATAATGAAACATTACATTATCAATTATAGATTGCAGCTATTAGCTGTAAAGATCACATAAAGAAGCAGAAAAGATGCTCTCACAACCTAAACAACTGGAATAATGTGAAACAAAAATACAGAATTGAAATACCTTTACTGTCAATTCTATGTTCACGTACATTGACTTGATCATGTCACCATCCTTACAAAATACAAAATGCATGACAGTAGTGGAAATAGCCAATCCCTTGAGAATAATTACCGTTTTAACTTTCCGTAACCTTTATTGGTATTTTCATGTACAACCTCGTTTTTAGAAATAAATTAAATAATACTCCAACTCCCTTGACATTGATAATTGCACTGTAGTTCTGCCATCTATTTCGAGATTTCAAACAGCTCTTAAAGCGTTGGCACAATTTTCTCGTTGGAGACAATATAAAAATCTTTATTAGTCTGAATTTTGATACTTTGTTGAAGAAAATTCCAACGTTGATAAATTTCTATCACGGCATTAGCAATGCAAAATTTATGTATTCAGTACATTCAATATCACGGATGCCAATGTATTTATTTTACATTCAACTTTGTTGATCTTACTCCTCCTTCAGAGTCCGAGGATGAGCCAATCTCTTGATCATTTTGTGTTACTATAGATTTAAGCCAATCATGTCATGGATTGCTGTAATTGATTGAGATTAATAAAGTCACACATGCGTAAAAATTGAAATTGTCTCACTCATGTTTTTCATTTAAATGAGCAACTTTGAACAAATTAGTTTGGTACCATAGGAAAACACTGACGACGTTCCATTATTCCATTGTTCCACGTAACCAGCATTGGACTGTGGTGATTTTCCTTTTACTTCTCTGGAATCTTTGATGTCGGTATGTACAAACGAATGTTGACAACAAAAGTCTCTATTATGCCTTCAAAATAAGAACGCTGGGATGAATACAGCTTACTATACCAATACTTCGATCTCAGATATGGCGACCTTCGCATTGGAAGGATTTGACTTGTGTTCAAACTTTCCCCAAAGAAACTTTACACCATTCTTTATTAATAATCCAAAAATATTACAGGTGTAATGTGCAAAGTTCGGAATCAGAGAAATACATTTCCTAAGAAATCCGTAGTTGAAATTCAGATTGGCGTTATACCCTGCGTTAACTATAAAAGTGACAAAGAAGATGTTATAACAAGACTGTGAAAATTAAATGTACGCCATATGCTTCAAAATAAGTTAAAATGAGCAGCTTCTGAGGAAAATACTTGACAAAACCGCCGCGCCGTCAGAAAAATGCCCCGCTGGCGTATCTAAAATGAAAGTCTATCACCTATGTGTGGCGTACCTAAGGACAAATTCTGATGCCTTTGAAGCCACCAATGTTATGCTCAGGCTCTGGTCTATTTTCCCCTATACAGAAAATATCTTTTCAATCATTAAACGCACGCATCAACAAAAGTTGTTACTAAGGCACCACCAATCACTATCTACTCCTCAATTACTTCAAGTACAATCTGGAAAAGAATAGAAACAGCCGAGAAACATAAGTATGGATATGTGCAGCAGTCTGCGGTAGTACTTCTTCGCTATTGATATATTAAAGCTTTGTCGATACCTGACTTTTGTGACGTCATCGCCCAGATTATTACTAGTAATGTATCTTATTATCAAGAATTGTGGTCCCCACATGTTTTAAACATCTAAAATTCCCCAGCATTGCCAAAACTGTGAAATAATAGCAATAATTATCCCTTCCAGCCCATAATAGACTAAAGCAAACTTCGCACTATGTATTGGGCTTCGCCTCGTATATTGTGTTTTGAAGAGTTTGCTTTCGTCCATTATTGGCCGGGAGGGGGTACACTATTGCTTAGATGAAGAAACGTACAGAAGAATCTCCCCGACATACGTTCTTAGTTTCTCATGGAATGTTATGCCTGAGAAAGTTTCTGCATATGTGGGATATATACGATACGTGCTGCGTAAAAATATCCTGCAAACTTTGAGCCTTATCCCTTTGACCTAGGAGAAAAAGTGTGCAATCGAAATTGAAATGCATGCAGGTCCTATTGCGACGGTGTAACTATCCCTTAATATTCACGTATGTAGTCAACTAATAATAAATAAGTCAACGAATAATAAATAAGTTTGTGATATAATTTTGAACAAATAACATGCCTTTTCATATTGGAAACAAATATTTCAAAGCATGATAGGACATAAATCGTCAAATTACACCAAAACCTTAGAATCAGCTTCGCAGTCTTGACACTTAACTGAAGAAAGTACAAAATGAAATTTAAAAGTTTCTTATTTATTTTGGCAGTATAGAAGCTGTTTCCACGAATTCAGAACATCAAATCATTGTTTAGCTCTTATTATTCGATGACCTATATTCATAACAATGCAGAACGTCTACAGACAAGCAAGTTCGTTGTTGTTGTCAGTAAAGGATCGACTGCCGGAACCTAGGGGATAGGGTAGTTAAAGATGCTCCGCGAAGATGGTTTGAAAAAGGTCTTAGCTTTACTGGCGACGATATGTATACCTTTCTTACTTTGATTAAGAAATGACAATAAATGTCCTACATAACGGCCAATCACTACATACAACTATGACTCAACATCATGAGATGGCACCTTCTGCGCATGACTTTATTTATGTATGACCCCTCAGACAAGACGCCCTGCCCTATCCCCATTGTCCGTTCTAGTTTGTTTACAGTAACAAGGCAACTGCATATGTAAGGTGCGACGTTCTAACTGTGGTTGTCTCCGCAAAAGCGTAATCTTGCAATCTAAGGTATGGAATTGCTGCTCGTTTGTTCTGTATATTTTAAATACCGAACATGGTATATCTACGGCGTGTCTGTACGGTTAAACGTACATTTTACCTGAATATAATTCCAGGTCAAGCTGGTGTCGGGTAGGGCGTGGAGACAGCGTAGGAACAAAACAAATTTACTAGGCCTTTTGCACAAGACACCGATACCGCATCATCTTACATACGTTGATTTATTTCATGAAGGAAATCTTCCATTTTTCAGTGCTAGCAGAGATTGCCATACACAAGAATCTTTCTCTTTCACTTCGTGTACCTGGAAAGTGGCAAACCATTTTCACAAAGGAGATCGTCTGCTGCGCTGCTCTCATTTGTAAACGGTGACTCATCTCTCGTGCGCACAAGTTTTATGTCAAACAGAATCAATGGGCACACAATTCTCTGCCAGGACTTTTGAAATGTGGTACATAACGCCGCGGAGACATTCAGGAAGTTCATCTAATGACAATTTACGCCAATCAGTGGTAACCGATTTGAGCTTGTGCTAGATAGCATGCAACTCTCCACCTCATATGCAAATTGGACGTTTCCGAAATTTCAGAGACAGTGTCCTGAAAAGCGCTCCCAATTGTTTTTTTTTATTTATATACACGTTGACGCGTAGAGATACGGTATAAATGTTGTTGTTGTTGTTGTTGTTGTTGCTGTTGCTGTTGTTGTTGTTTCTTGTTGTTTTGTTGTCTGTGTTTTTATTCAATAGTGTTTTCATTGTGGCAGCGGGATGAATGTTGCTGAAAATGCCATTTTTATACCAAACTTTAACACCATCTCCTTCTTTCTCTTTAGGCCCAGGCTGATATTGCTATGGATTCTCTTATTGGAGCGTGTTGGCGTTGTGGCCGTGCAGGAACTGTGAAGTGTCCGCAGTGTGATTTTGGTCTCTATTGTGGTAGAAAGTGTATGAAAGAGGACAAGTTCAGACATGAGGTTTGTGCGCTTTGATACTGCAATTCAAATCTTGAATTTCTTAAAGGGCTAGCACGTTGATTGTACATCTGATCGATTTTGAAATCGTTTTCGGCTTGTATATATACACGGACATTATAGAAACCCCCTTCATGGTGTTACATCGTCCCTTTCTGTCCGTGTGCAATCTAGTGGTGACACTTAATTTTATAACCCATAAGAACCTCCCATGATATAGGCTCAACTAATATGCAGTGTCACACGATAACAGATGTTAAAGTGACACATTACCATACAGACATAAAGGAAAGAATGTGTAATTTGAGACGATCAAATGTTAATCATCAAATTGTTGACTTCCGTTTTCTAGTTGCTGTTGTTTGAGTTTTGTCGATCGTACGCTTGTAAAACGTTTTGGAAACAGTATTGTAGATGCTGTGAACTGACCGCGTAGTATGCAGGCCGCAACATTAATATGGCAGCCAGTTGTCTGTCAAATTCTATGTGGTCATACTGCTTCTTCCGAATAAAATGAACATTTTTCATTGCAAAACCTTTCACTGTACACATATAGCGCATTACAATACACTTTCTCGTGACGTCAAACACCGTTTGACCTAAATACTTTATTGTGCAAAGTTGTCAATCTGTGAACTACTGTTCACCTTTTCAGGTCGAGTGTAAGTATGCCAAGAAATTCCACGTGTGCAGTGCCTGTGGTAAAGAAACTCCATCGACCAAACTGTGTTCTGCTTGTTTGTCGGCGAGGTACTGTAATAAAGATTGTCAAAAGAAACACTGGCCAAAACACAAGGATGCATGCTTTGAGGTAGGAAACAACATTATCACACTAGCGTCGATTTTAGTTAACTCGCAACGCCAAGTTTATGTTGATACCAAGGAATTGGACGGCGCTGGTGTCTATTACCTTGGGAACACACCTGCAGTTGATCTCTTAAAACTACACCAGAATGAATGGAGCAGTGGACATTATCCCGATAAGTTGTCCCTTCTACTTGCTGGTGTTGGTGACCTAAGAAATGTAATCAAGACGGTAGCCTCACTTCCAGATGAGTTCAAAGGTCAAGTGGAATTTATCATGAACGACTGTGATGTCCATATTCTGGCTAGAAACGTGTTATTCTTGTACATGATGTTTTCGGCAAGTGATATCAAGGAAGTCTCAGATGCGTTGGTCCAGTTATGGTACTCCATATGCATTACTGACGAACACAATGAATATCTGAAGGGCGTTCTCGAGCATTTGTTGACAACCGACACAGACGCTATAGCTCTACAGACAAAGGGCAAGTTGGTTGTTATGGAAGATGATTTACATCAGTTCAAATCGATCTGGTCGGCTTGGATGACGTCATTACAAAATGGCGGACCGAAAGGCCATATTATCAGGCAACGCCACGCCAGCATTGTCGGTAACTCTGAGTGTGCAGATGGTTGGTTGAACTACATTAATGGCGTACCTGAACGACATCGTCAGTCACTGAAGGAATGGTGGAAGTGTGGTGTTTTGCTACCTTCTTCCGATCCTAAGAAACAGGAAGCAGTTTTTCAAAACGTGACTCTACTCTGTATAAATCCTCTCTGTGACAAATCGGTAAGGCCTAATCCTTTTGCTGAACTGTCTCTGGCACGCATAGTATCTCATCAGTTTCATGATGAATCATTGGTGTACCCAGTCGAATCTGACAAAATTCCTTTTACTTGTTGGGATTATTTAGAGGCAAGTCTGCACACAGATGTAGATTGCGTACCAAAAATGTACTGTAGCTACATCTCTCACATGATTGAGAAATTCATTGGCGTTGCTGAAAGAGGCCAAGCTTCAATTCACGCTCTGCTCGGCGATTGCTTTCAGCTTGGAACGAAAATTCAAGGAAAGAGTTTCGATCGCATCGCAACTTCAAATTTGGCTGATTACTATGGGGTACCAGCTATTCTGGATTACTTTAAGCCTTTCTTAAATTCATTGAATTCCAGTTCTCTCATTATAACGGAATCATTGAATTGGCTGGGTCATTTGAAAGCAGTCGAGCCTGATCCGCTCGACAAGGACAAAAGTATAATTGGTATTTTGTTACAATGTTTGGCATAGATCGTGACACAGGAAATCCGATTGAGAATTTCGGTTTTTTCGAATCGCAGACTACATTTAGAGAATACTGTGATGCGACAACGATGTTTATGAATTATCTCAGGATTGATGTCCTGGCAAGCCGCATCCGAAAATCTGGACGGAAACCGACGCGTAAGGACATTCCAAACTACAGTGATGCCACGACATATAATGGACTCAGGCTTCGAGATTTTAACCACGAGCTCAATCGGGTCATGCCTTATCGTTGGAAGGTAAACAAGCGACGGGTTACTCAGATAAATGGGCAAGAAAGAAATTTGGAATGGTATTTGGCCAATGATTAGCGTTTTTCAGGAAGTGATCATAGTTATTTGTCATAAATGAAATTCCGAATTGAAGATTCTATAGAGGAAAACATTGATGTGAACCTGGGAGGAAATATTCTTGTAACAATCAGAACTAGGTAATCTAGGTAAAAGGGCGTATTGAATCCAAAAGACGTTGTTTTTATGCTTACAAATGGCAAAGAGTCACTGATATGAAACATGTGCATACATGTGAGAAAATTGACAGTTAATTTAAAGAGGGGATGAGTAAATCGGAGGAAATTTACGACAACTCTGGGCAATGAATTAACGCTGGCTGCAAGTGAGTGTGCATGACATATACAACAATCTTCCAAGCAAGTTTCATATTATATACAGTGAATCGTATCAAATCGAGTGTATAAACCACCTGTAAAGGGCGTAATTGCTAGTGTGTTATATTATATTAACTTTCGTGGTAATGGTATTTAAACTAGTTTATTAAGAGTTTTAGCTTTAAATAGGAAAGTCAGATTGCAATAGTTCGCCATCAAACGGAAATTTGATGCTCGTGACAGACCATTAGTCAACAAGAGTTATGTTTTCATAGCACGTGTACTCACACACTCTTTGGTAGTGTGAGGTAGGCAACAATAAGTGTCAATGTCGGATGGCGAAGTGCTGTGAAATGTTTATTTGAATTATATAGTTTCATTGGCATGATTGCAAAACGTTTACACTACACTATTAAATTTTAAATAATGAAACATTACATTATCAATTATCGATTGCAGCTATTACCTGTAAAGATCACATAAACAAGCAGAAAAGATGCTCCCACAACCTAAACAACTAGAATAATGTGAACAAAACACATAATTGAAATACCTTTAGTGTCAACCATTCCATGTTCACGTACATTGAACTGATCATGTCACCATCCCTACACAATACCCGGAATTACTACTTCCAAACGAAGACCGTGTTTGCAATGAATTGCGGGAAATAAAGCTTAGGTCACGGGGTCATTCGTGCCAAACCGCTCTAATCGTCACATGTGGACACACATACACGTCGACAATCCACATCGCGCAGACTGAACCTTGCCTATTGCTTGTTATTTTGCCATAGTTTTTATTCCGCACAAAGACCGTGTTTGCAATGAATTGCGGGAAATAAAGCTTAGGTCACCGGGTCATTCGTGCCAAACCGCTCTAATCGTCACATGTGGACACACATACACGTCGACAATCCACATCGCGCAGACTGAACCTTGCCTATTGCTTGTTATTTTGCCATAGTTTTATTTCCGAACAAAGTGACCCAACACTATTCACAGGCGCTCGTTAGCTGGGTAGTCTGCTAAACCGATCGATTTTCGGCTCGATCTATCGATCCCGTACTCAATCTGCGCGCCACTGCAACCTATAAACTGCTCCTTTTAGGTTGCAGTGGCTGGCAGATCGAGTACGGGATCGATAGATTGAGCCGAAAATCGATCGATTTAGCAGACTACCCAGCTATTAGGGACTGGTCAGTTTCTTTGGCCTGGGGGGGGGGGGGGGCGGTGGATTATTTTTTGCCGACGTCAAAAAGTGGCTGACCCCCCCTATTCCAAATTTTGAAAACAGGGTGACCCCCCTATTCCAAATTTCTAAAACAGGGTGACCCCCCCGGGCGCGACAAAGGTAAAACAAAGATGGACATACATTATATATATATATATATTATATTTTACATTTTACATATATTTATATTTTAAATAGTCATTCTATGTTTTAGTGAAATTGTTGACATGTCAGTTGTAAGATAGGAATTTCAAAGTGTCAAATACAGTACATTTTCAATGAGCTGTATTTTGAATGAGCTGTGAATGTATTTCGCACTTTCTCTGCTTAACCAGATGTCCTGAACTGTTGTACAGAAATGGATGTCAATCATTAATATCAAAGAGGAAAAAGCAGTGAATCAAAAACTTTGATGGGTGTTAAGACTTGCCACCATCCAATTAAATCTACTGAGGAGCCATAGAGAGCTTTTTTAGCCAAATCTGATGTGTACAGTGTCTGAGAGGACTTTTCTTGTGTAACATTGAAACCATAAAGCACAGCTAATAATGACAAAAACTGCCTTTTTTAACTGTTATCTTTGTTCATAAAAAAGCATCTTTCTACAGAAAACCTATGAAACAAAGGAAAATAATTGCATCAATGAGAAGGAAAGATATCTTGTCATTTTTCTATCTCAAAATAAGTCACTGTATCAAATATATATTGTGAAATATTTGTGCATGTTGCTTTCTCATACTGAATTCTCAAAGAGAGAACAGAAAAGTATCAGGAATTTGTTATCCTTTTCATATGAAATGCAGATTTCATAATGGTACACTTTCACTTAGCAAACATCAAGATATCTCTGAAAGTATGGCGCCCGAAGGGCGCGCCAAAAAATATGAAACATCCTGATATCTCTGATATATATGCCTTGTATATTAAAGTCATGCACCTGAAGGGCATGCTGAAAGATGTATGATATATTAAAGAAATGAGCTTGAAGAGCACGCTGAAAAATATTGAACATACAGATATCTCTGATGTATGTATGCTTGATATGTTAAAGTTGGGCGTGCTGAAAAATATGACTGATTATTAAAGTTGCGCGCCCGAAGGGCGCGCCGAAAAATACAACTGAATGATGAATTTTGTGGCTGACACTAGCATTTTAGGCAATGATGAGCCTGTGTCAAATTCAAAAACACACTGACCCCCCCTATTGGGCATTTCAAAACATGGTGACCCCCCTATCACCAAAGTCAAAAACAGGGTGACCCCCCCATGAATCCACCGCCCCCCCCAGGCTGAAGAAACTGACCAGTCCGTTATTAAACGAGCATCTGTGTGGCCATTCCTTCACGACAGTGCAATGACTGTCGACACGGGCGTTGCGGCCGGGTTCGTTAAACTCTGCATGTGTGAGCGAACTGATATAGGCCTACAATAAGCTTACTGAACATTGACGATGGATCGAGAGGCAGACCATTGCATACTTCAACTATTGCTTCTGTCCCTTGTAAACTGGCATTCAGATGTCAAACCGTGAACCCATATCGGGCAAAATATTGAAAGTAATGTCAGTGTCACATAGGCCAGTTGGCCAAAATGAAATACGTTTTTGACGCCGTGATTTAGCGGCCTATCCTTCTCTTTTAGTACCACCCCAAACCCATTGGAGGCTTTCCCGCAATGAAGCATGATTTCGCCACCCAATCATGGTATCTTGGACCTTTGACAGTGACCTTATGACGTAGTCTCAGAAACGATGATGCTATTTTTCCACAACAAATACTTGAAACGTACAAGGTACCCACTTTCGGCGTCCGACGAGAAGCTCGCGTTCCTCATTAGGCACTATATGCTCGTGCACACGTTTTGACCCTTGAAAATCGTTACGTTTATCTGAGCCCGACCCCCCCCCCCCGTTTCATGCAGGAGAAGATGGCCCCACACATAAAATGACACCGCTAAAGGGCCTAAAAATCATCAAACCTTCTTTATATGGCATTTGTTGATTTTAAAAAAGCCGTTGATTCTGTTTCGAGAAGGGTTTATATGATATTACTCAGAATAACGTGAAAACGTCAATCAAAATTCAAGATTGGTTTCTTTCTTCATGGAGGGGGGGGGGGTAAAACAAGGTTGTAATCTTGCATCTACATTGTTTGACACATTTCTCAACCATCTTTCGGATATATTTGGTGACATTTCTTTGTTTCCCGTTGATATGGGAGATCTAAAGTTAAATTGTATTTTATATGCTGACGATTTAGTTTTAATACCAAAACCTAGTTTTAATACCAAAACTTATCTACAGATTTGTTTGAATAAGTTACATTCTTTAAGTAAAACCAAAACAATGGTTTTCAGTAAAGGTAACCGTTTAATAAAGAAACAGTCATTTTAATATGAGAAAAATGCAATTGGAACTGTAAATCAGTATAGTTTTTACACCAAATGGAAAATTCAAACAGAATCAGTTTACTCTTAAAAAAAAGCAATGAAAGCTTTATTCAGCATCAGAAAGTCAATTTTAAGTGAAACGGTGTTGAGTCCAAAACTTTGTCTAAAAGTCTTTGATACTTTAATCATACCAATTCTTTCTTATGCTTCAGAAATCTGGAGAACAGAAATTACAAGTACTGATAATTGCCTTGAAGGTCTATGTATGTCTTATTACAGATTTATCTTGGGAGTGAGTAAATGTACCCTACTTGAAGGGATGAGAGCAAAGTTGGACAGATTTCCATTAAAGATCAATCTTTATTTGTCTGTTATTAAAATATTGGTGTAGGTTAAATAGTTTGCCAGGAGATCATATTCTTAAACAGGCGCTTCAAGAAAACAGAGATATAAATTCTCCTTGGGCAAATTTTATTCTTTGTAATTTGGGAAGTTACAATCATATGAATGTTTTCAACCTAAAAGAGTGATATCATATACCCAGTTAAACAAGAAAATAAAAAGGAAGATACCCAGGAATAATCTGTAAGGAGAATATGTCAAGTGATACAAGAAAAAAAATTAGGTTGTAACAAATTATGTACGTACAGAACTTTCAAGTCTGAATTTTATTTTGAAAAAATACCTGAACAATTTGTCAAATTTTACACTTCTCAGAGCTTTATCGAAATTCAGATTGAGTGATCATAGTTTAAGTATTGAATTGGAATAGATGATGAGTTTCATGGTACAAATTTTATCACAGAACGAGTTTTATTGTTCTAGGAAAGTGGGGTAGATTTCTCCACTTTTTCCAGTGTTACACAAACGGAAAAGGCTCTTAAATCTTAAAAAGGGTTTATGGAGTATAATTTTCTAGGTCTTGATATATTCTTGAAGAACACTGATCTGTGCTCGACCCTCCAGTAGCATTCTCACTATTAAACAGTCTGTTGACTGTACTACGGGGAAGTAAACGACCACAACGGTAAGGGCGAAAATACCGAGCACATCACTACAGCTGGATTTTAATCAGATTGACCAAGAGGTGAGTTTGCTATGGGCCGGGTGCGTTAATACGGATAGCGACTTTGCATTGGGGCCGCGTTGACTGCGGGCCGGGATCTCTTGTATCCTGAAAACCGTTAACTTTCTGTAACTTTTATTGCTATTTTCATGAACATCCTCTATTTTAGAAATAAATTCAAAAATACTCCACTCCCTTGACGTTGATAATTGCACTGTAGTTTTGCCATCTATTTAAGCAATAACCCCCGCCGCAGGAGGGTATACACGAGATTTTGGTACAATGCGCGACATATAGCAAGAGCCGATAGGCGAGTACGATATGGAGCAAATTGTACCAAACTCGAGTGGATACCCGACTGAGGATGGGGTTATTGCTATTATATTAAATTTATATCAACTTGTGTGTCTTTGTCGTCTTGGTCCAGCATTTTCGTCAGTTTCAGCCCAAAATGCAGAAAACGGACGTCTGAGAGATCGAACGTCGGAAAATCATCGCCCGAGACCGAGCATTTTTTGCTCACGTGTTTACACACGTGAGCATATGTTGCAGCGATGTCTGTCTGTCTGTCTGTCTGTCTGTCTGTCCGTCTGTCTGTCTGTCTGTTTGTCCGATATCTCAAAAATGGCTCATTAGATCAGAATCAAATCTGGTACACATATTCAGTTAGTAAATGGCAAGAACTGATTAGTTTTTGGTGGGTGTGGCTTGCATACTTTTTGCATATTTGCATAGTTAATGATTAAAAAAACATGATATATATTGACAACGACTGCACACAATTTTATGAGATTCGTTACAAATAATGATCACACCAAGATATATCAGCTTTGAAAGATATTAAGGGGTGACGTGAAAGATAATTACTAATTTGCATGTTTAATGAAATTTCCTAATTAGGAGTATATATCTGAATTTACTCTATCAAAATTGACGAAACTTGGTATGCATATTGAAGATACTATGATTTAATGTTATTGAAAGTCATTAAGCATTTTACATCATCTAAATCCTAATTTGCATATTTAATGATTTTTTGAAATTAAGGATATATATTTGAAGTTACATGACCAAAATTGATGAAACTTGCTATGTACATTAAAGATACTATGATAGAACATTATTAAATGTCATTCAGCATTTTTACATCAGCCAATTCCTAATTTGCATATTTTATGAACTTTCCTAATTAGGGGTATTTATCTGAATTGACGAGACCAAAGTTGATGAAACTGGCTGTGTACATTAAAGATACTATGATAGAACATTATTGAAAGTCACTAAGCATTTGAACTTTAGCCAATTCCTTATTTGCATATTTAATGAACTTTCATAATCAGGGATATTTATCTGTATTGACTAAACCAAAGTTGACAAAACTTGCTATGTACATTAAAGATGCTACGATACGACATTATTGAAAGTCATTAAGTATTTTACTTCATCCAGCTCCTAATTTGCATATTTAATATGAATTTTTGAAATAATGGATATATTTTTTGAATTTACATGACCAAAATTGATGAAACGTGCTATGTACATTTAATATACTATTATATAGGCTAACATTATTGAAAGGCATTAAGCATTTTTGCTTCAGCCAATTCCTAATGTGTGTATTTAATTAACTTTCCTAATTAGGGATATATACTTGGATTTATTTGATCAAAGTTGGCATAACATGCTATGTACATTGATGATTATACCAGGTTATACCAATATTGGAAGTCATTTCGCACTTAAGTTTTCATGTCGGCTAATTTATAGTTTGCATATCTAATGAGCTTTCAAGGTTTGGAATATATAGTTTGAAGGACTTGACCAAAGGCAATTACACTTGCTATATAAAGTGGTGATACAATGATAGCAGTCAAAGAAATTATTTTTTTATTTCAGCTAATTACATATTTGAATACTTAATGAGCTATAGAGTTAATCTGTGGTGAATATTATTCATTATGTTGATCAGAATACTTTCAATGAAGTCGCAAACATGTGGCAAAGGTTCAAATTTACACATAACTGCAATATATAATAAAAGACGTGAGCATTTACGGTTCATATCTGGTTATAAGTTTGGATTACGTTGACAACACGCGAACACACTATCCTGCGATAACATACTCATTACCTTCATCAAAATTTCATTAATATTATCATGCAACGCGAACTGCTGCAGACACAGAAATGGGTCAAGAGTTCAAAGCAAAACAAAAAGTAACATTTTTTTCGTAAATTTATATAAAAACAATAGCGCTAGCTTTTTTGGCGTACTAAAAATAGATTTGCCTCATTTACTGTCAGTCCGGTGCGCGATAACCGTAACCGTCGTAACATTCAGACAGAGGAGGTGGTGTAGTGAGGTTACCGTTACAGGTTCTATTTTGATGGATATTTTGGATGGATAATTTGATGGATAATTTGTACCAGAAAACGTGCAATTTTGAAATAATCCAGATATTGATTACGGCAAGTTGCGGTAACTATGAACAGTTGAGCAGAGTGCGTTGCCCGATTCAGCGAGAGCTGGACGCTGACACAGCGATTTTCGTCGCAGTCGCCAGGAATGATCGCATTGTTATTTTGAACTTCTTGGGCTACATCGTTAAAACATCCTCGTCTGTTACAGCCCAAACTTCATGAAGGAATATCTGACGTACTGTTACTGTGAGGAAGTTTCAATTTATTTGTGTATGAACGAATAGTAGGTATGTCGCGTCTCGACTCCTGCTGAATCGATCAAGCAAACTACACAGTGCGCTTTTACCCTATACAATTTTGTACATCATCATACAACAAGTTTCATCAAATTAAATGCTTTGAATTTTGGAGTAATATCACTAATTACAAAGTTCATAAAATATGCAAATGAACCCTTAATTAACTTAACACAACTAAATGCTCTACACCACAATTAGATATCTGTCGGATCAGTATCTGCAGCAGATTTCATCACATTTGGTGCAGTTATTTTGGAGTTATATCACTAATTACAAAACTTCATAAAATATGCAAATGACCTATTTGTTAACTTGACACTGCCAATACTTCTCAGTACAATTAGATATTTATCAAAACAATATCTGTACCCAATTTCACTGATTTAGGTGCCGTAATTTCAGAGTTATACACCTAATTACAAAGTTCATTAAATATGCAAATGAACCCTTAATTAATTTCACACTACTAAATGCTTTACACTACAGTTAGATATTAGTCAGCTCAGTATCTGCAGCAGATTTCATCACATTTGGTGAAGTTATATAAGAGTTATATGACTAATTACAAACCTTCATAAAATATGCAAATGAGCTATTTATTAACTTGACACAGCCTAATGCTACAAAGTGTAATTAGATATATATCAGATCAATATTTGTTGCAAGTATCATCAAGTTTGGTGGCAGGAATTTCAGAGTTATCTCACTAATAACAAAAGTTCATTAAATATGCAAATGAGATGATAATTGACATGACATTCACAGTATCATCATAATGTTCTTAGATTGTCATCTGTGAAAAGTTTCATGAAATTTTGTGCAGTATTTCTTGATATATGTCTACACTGTCATTACCGTCTCCATAGGGAAACCATTGTATGGAAAAAAACGATATTGCATAACTTCATTAATATGCAAGCCACACTAACCAAAATCTAATCAGTTCTTGCAAGTAGCACATTGTACCTGTGTACCAAATCTGACTTGAATCCGTTCAGGCGTTTTTGAGTTATCGTGTAAACAGACAGACAGACACACACACACACACACACTAACACACACACACACACACACACACACGGACAGACAGACAGACATCGCTATGACAATAGCCCACGTGTTTACACACGTGAGCTAAAAATAAATGTGTTGCTTCGGACTTTTCTTCATCATCGACCCCAACTTATTTTCACCAAGAGGTGAGTTACAGACCCATACTTTATATCTGTATCGAAATTCGAACTCGGTCTTAATAAAACAAAGTGGACCGTTTCGGATTAAGTTTTGAGCTACATTGTTCAAATGCACCGACTGGGCAATTTTCCAAAGGGGCCCGTTTTACCACTGCTATCAATGCTAAAACAGTATTTTAGCATCGATGGAATGAGCTCTCGTCCAATCAGAATGGCGCATGGTAGCATGATATAATAAAATTCGAGATTTCCAATTGCTCTTAAAGGGTTGACACAATTTTCTCGTTGGAAACAATATAAACATCTTTATTAATCTGAATTTCGATACTTTGTTGAAGAAACTTCCAGTGTCGATGAATTTGTATAACAGCATTAGCAATGCAAAATTTATGTATTCATTACATTCAATATCACGGATGCCGATGTATTTATTTAAATTCAACTTTGTTGATCTCACTCTTCCTTCAGTTTCCGAGGGTGAGCCATTCTCTTGATCACCTTGTGTTACTGTGGCCTTATGCTAATCATGCCATCAATTGCTATAATTGATTGAGGTTAATAAAGTCAAATTGACATTGTCTCACTCATCTGCTTTTCATTTAAATGAGCAACTTTGAACAAATTAGTTTGAAACCATAGGAAAACATATTCGTCCACATAACGGCATTGGACAGTGGTCACCTTCCTTTTACTTCTCTGGAATGCAAAAATGAATGTTGACAACAAAAGTCTCTATTATGCCCTCAAAATAAGTACGCTGTGGATGAATACAGCTTACTATACCAATACTTCGATTTCAGATATGGCGAGCATCGGATTGGAAGGATTTGACCTGTGTTCAAATTTTCCTCAAAGAAACTTTATACTATTCTTTATTAATAATCCCAAAAATATTACAGGTGTATTGTGCAAAGTTCGGGATCAGAGAAATACGTTTCCGAAGAACTCCGTAGTTGAAATTCAAATTGGCGTTATACCCTGCGTTAACTATAAAAGTGACAAAGAGATGTTATACCAAGACTGTTAAAATTTAATGTACTCCACATGTTTCAAAATAAGTATCTACAAACAGCTGCGAGAAAAATATTTGACAAACTCGCCGTCTGAAAATGTTCCACGGGCGCATCAATACGATGGTTTCAACCGGCTCGAACCCGCAACTCACGGCACCCAATCTCCTAGCGCAGAGGCCAACAGACAAAACCACTCGGATAAATTCCCAATCTCAAAGGATTTGTTCAATAACCGAGCTATGTGTGGCGTACTTAAGAAAACATCCCTGTGCATTTTGAAGCCACTAATGGTATGCTCCTACTATCGTCTTGTGCAACTTTGCACTTAGCCTTGAATATTTCTGCCAATAGTGAAGTAGGGTTTCTTATGCCAGCGCGCGCAAAGTTAGCAGAAACACAAAACAGACACACAGAATCAATAACAACATCTATAATTAAAGATACACTGCTTTGGGTCAGTTTGTTGAATTGTGTCTGCTCTTTTTTCCCTAAATACAGAAAATATCGTTTCTATCATTAAACATCAACAAAAGTTGTTACTAGGGCACCACTTCTCCTCAATTACGTCAATTACAATCTGGAAAAGAATAGAAAGAACCGAGAAATATAAGTATGGATTAGTGCAGCAGTCTCCAGTAGTATATTTTAGCTACTGAGTGTTATATAGTAGCTTTCTCAATGACGGTGACTTTTGTGATGTCATCCCCCTGATTATTACTAGTAATGTATCTTTTTATCCAGTATTGTGGCCCCACATGTTTTCAACATCTAAAATTCCCCAGCATTGCACGATACTATGAAGTAATAGCAACAATGTATCCTTCCCGGCTCATAATGGACTCAAGAAACTTTGCACTCCGTATTGGGCTTCGCCTCGTATATTTTGTTTTGCAGAGTTTGCTTTTGTCCATTATTGGCCGGGAGGGGGTTCATTATTGCTTAAATGAAGAAACTTAAGGAAAAATCTCCCCGGCATACGTTCTTAGTTTCTCATGGAATGTTAAGCTTGGGAAAGTTTCTGCGTACGTGGTATATATACGATTCGTGCTGCATAAAAAAATGTCCTGCAAACTTTGAGTATTGTCCCTTTGACCTAGGAGCAAAGTGTGCAATCAAAATTGAAAGTTAGGAACGGAGGTCCTATTGTGACGTGGTAACTATCCCTCAATCTTCATGTATGTAGTCAACTATACAACAAAATAAGTTTTTGCTATAACCTTGAACAAATGACAAGTGCTTTCATATTTGAAACAAATATTTCAAAGCGTGGTAGGACTTCCAAATTGCACCTGAACCTAAGAATCAGCGTCGCAGTCTTGACTCGTAACTGAAGAAAGTACAAAATGAAATTTAAAAGTTTCTTATTCTTGGCACTATGGAAGCTGTTTCCACGAATTCAGAACATCAAAGCATGATTTAACTCTTATTATTCGATGACGTATGTTCATTACAATGCAGAAAGTCTACAAACAAGCAAGTTCGTTGTTGTTGTCAGTGTGTAAGGGATCGACTGCCGGAACCAAGGGGTTAGGGTAGTTAAAAATGCTCCGCGAAAATGGTTTGAAAAAGGTCTTAGCTTTCCTGGTTTGTCCAATCCCTACTTGGGACAATGACTCAACATCGTGAGATGGCGCCTTCTGCGCATGACTTTATTTATGTATGGCTAATCAGACAAGCCGCCCTGCCCTATCATTGTCCTTTCTATTTTGTTTACAGTAAGAAGGAAAATGCATATGTAAGGTGCAACGTTCTAACAGTGGTCTTCTCTGCAAAAGCATAATCTTGCAATCTAAGGTATGAAATTGCTACTTGTTTGTTCTGTGTATTGTAAATGCCGAATATAGTATATCTACGGCGTCTCTGTACGGTTAAACGTACATTTTGCCCGGCGAATATATTACCCGGTCAAGAAAAAAACTTCTTCATTTTCTAACTAGGTAGCCGGTGTCGGGTAGGGCGTGGAGACAGCGTAGGAACTAAACAAATTTACGAGGCCTTATGCACTAGACACTGATACCTCATCGCTATCGATAGATGTGTCACACGAGTTTATTTATTTCATGAAGGAAACCGTCCTTTTCTCAGCGCTAGCAGAGATTGCGATTTACAGGAATCTTTCTCTTTCACTTCGTGTACCTGGAAAGTTTGAAAAGCCATTTTTCACAAAGCAGTGCGGCTGCTGCAATGCTCTCATGCGTGAACTGTGACTCATCCCTCGTGCGCAGAAGTTTTATAACAATTGAATAAATGGGTACGTGCGTCCTACTATGACCTTTGAAATGAGGTGAAAACGCCGCGGAGACATTCAGAAAATTCCTTTCATGACAAGTTAGACCAATCAATGGTGACATATTTCAAGTTTAATTATTCATTTATTTACTCACGAACCAACTACAGGTTGCCCCCATAGCAGGTTCGCTTAAAATTAAATATAATACAAAATATATGAGCTAAATGAAACTAAAGGCAAATAGGACATTTCATACAAGTAAAAAATTAGCAGAATCGTGACAGATACACAAAGAAACATCCAGACAAAATACAACAATTATTAAGTAAAAAAGTATCAAGTTGTGCGATTAAGATCAACGCCAGTCGTGCATCAATTTTAGTCATTTTGACCAACGGTCCAACGGATTAATGTGATTGCTTTGCGTATGCCGTATGCTGTATGCTGTGTGCCGTGGACAGAGACAGAAACTCCTCAGTAAATTCTTCTTGAAACTTGGTTGGATGGTCACTAGAGCAAATTTCTCAAGTGGTATTTTGGCGTGTTTGATTGAATCATTTTAAAGTCACTTTTATTTAGCTTTTGTATGAAAATCAGTATTTTCAATTTGTCCTAAAAATCACTGATATGATCACAATTATGTTTGAAATGGATGTTAGTTAAGTTGAAATGTTGTCAGAAATGTTGATATTGTGGTGATGCATGCTTTGTATTACTTTTCTATTCATTTTTAGTTGATCTTTAGTAAATTTTGTTACAGTTACCGTGTGCACATGCGCACAATGCAAGAACTAATTAGCTTTGAGGAATCAAATCGACGCCATCTTGTTCTCAGTCTTGTACAATTGTTCCCCGTGATAGTGATGGTACTTTAGTACTTTCGTTGTCGTAGCGCATTTTTTGGTACGAAAGGCTCATTACACAATGTATACAATGTGCCCTCCCGGTTTATCACCATAATGGCTTTATGGCAATTTCTGAACTTGGGCACAGAGAGTATATATATATTCATAGCTGTGAATTTCGTTCGCGGCCGGTCTGCAACCATGAATTAAGACGTTTTTGCCAGGGAAACAGCCTATCGAATGTTTTGGTCCCTGGATGGTGACGCTGAGAAATACTGTATATTTGTTGTTGTAGCTGCAATTGTTGTTATTGTTGTTGCCTATTTTTTAACTCAATAATGTTGTCTCGTCGTGGCAGAATGATGAATATTGCTGACTGTGCCATTTTTATGCCAAACTTTAAACACCATCTCTCCCTTTTTCCTGTAGGCACAGGCTGATATTGCGATGGATTCTCTTATCGGAGCGTGTTGGCGTTGTGGCCGTGCAGGAACTGTGAAGTGTCCGCATTGTGATTTTGGTCTGTACTGTTGTAGAAAGTGTATGAAAGAAGACAGGTTTAGACATGAGGTTTGTGTGCTTTCACACTGCAATTATTTTTTTGTAAAGGGCTAGCACGTTGGGTGTACATCTGATCGATTGTGAAATCGTGTTCGGACTTAATACTGACATTATAGATACCCCCATCACGATGTTATGCCGCCTCTTTCTGTTCGTGGGCAATCTAGTAATGACGCTTATTTCTATAACCCATATCAACCTCCCATGATATCTGACGCCTTTATATTGAGATTTCAGTTTATGTGTCTGCCTGTGTCTCTCCCTTTCTCTATTTGTCATGTTTTTTTCTCGTCTGATCACCAATTGCGTATCCTTATTTCGACCAACACAGTGAATCGACGAGTAATTCTTCCAATTACAGATAATATCTAAATTAAAAGCCATTCTCTTCATTGATCATATTAATATGAATATTACATACATGGCATCTTAGGAACCCATACCATGCTGATCGTGTAAAGGAACAATGACGAAAATCTAACCAAAGGGACAACTTGAGTATAAATTAAATATCAGGGTGTTTTTCAGGTTTATCTAATAGGAAATTAAACCACTTACGAAAAATTTCAATGGAAATAAAATGACTCACACCATCTAAATGCTAAATGTTGACAAGAATGAATAAGAGTATCAGGGCTTTGGGACTACGTTTAGGGTATAAATTGTCCTTGATGCATGAAACTACTCTAACTTTAACTTTCGAGGGTTTGAATGAACATAAGGCAGCACTGTTAGGCATATCTTACTGTCGACATCCGTTGAATGCATAGCACTGAATTTCTTGAGAAAATATAAAATATGATCTCTTCTCTGTTTACTTGACAAATAATGTCAATACTGGTATATGGTAAGCAGAGGAACTTTATGGTGCCCGTCTAAAATGCTGCCACTGTCACGCTGAGCAAACATAAAGGATGTTTAATACATCATGATGTAGTTGATCTGTTTTTGTAAGCGTCAGACAATTTTCAACAATATTATGGCTCAGCTAAATCAACGGAATTTGGATTTACCTTTGGAATGCTGCTAATTTTATTTATTTATTTATTTATTTATTTATTTATTTATTTATTTATTTATTTATTTATTTATTGTGCTTATTTAATGGGGTAGCCTTGTAGAGAGTTATCTCGCTCAGGGTTCTCGAAATTACGACAAGTTTACGATACGAAAAAAAGTATTAAAAAAACCCAAAACAAACAACCACATTTTCTACATTTGCTCTAGTAATAACTTGACGAAATTTTAAGTCCTGTTCGTGCAAATATGTATAATTTTTCAGGCTACTCTATATGAAGAATTGCATTTTCAACTTAAACCAACATATCGACAGACCTACGCTATGGATTTACTGTTAATTTTAAGGTGGCCGAGGTGTGTTAGGGGCCTATATCTGTAGATTTTTTGCCGTTTCCTCGTAATAAACAATCTGTGTTCACTAGCAGACAGATACTAGTAGGCCTTCAAGGTGCACGTAACAGATGGAAATGGTAAAGAGACGTTCTTTGCGCATTAACACCAAAAGATGATGGCCACAAAAAAGTGAGGGATCGAGCCCAAGATTGAAAGTAAAAACTTTTTGTAATTCGGGCAAATTATAATAATGATTTGATCTCAATAATATTTGGAAGAAATTTGACATCTCAGCATAAATGCAGGATCATATCATGTCGTATTGATTAAATAGTGCGAAGGACTAACGCTTTTTCTGCATGTTTTGTGAATGTGGGGCCACATGGACGTAAAGAGCGATTTTCCTATCATTGGCATAAGGGGTCTTGGTCGTCTCGGTGGGTTTTTCCTGTACCATCTACAGAGTGCAACTTCATGTGGGATATGGGTATAACTTGACTTCAAAGCATAGGGATTGATTTCACCTGTTGCTGTTTGGCATGTGACAAGTGTCGTTAAAGTGACACATTGCCTGTATACATACAGACAGAAAGGAAAGAATGTGTACAAGTAAGCCTAGATCAAATATTTATGATAAAATTGTTGAATTCTGTTTTCTAGTTGGTTTTGTTTGAGTTTTATCAATTATACGCTGGTAAAACATTTTGGGAATAATATTGTAGATGTGATTAATTAACTGAACAGTATGCAGGCCGCAATATGTATGTGACAACCTATTTTTTGTTATCGCTTATGTAGTCGTAATGCTTCTTCCAAATACCTGATATAAACTGAAAATGCTGACGTATTTCATTATATACTGCAGTCATGTGTAAATTGGAACTTTTGTCAGATGTTTTGCAACTTCATCGAAAGTGTATGATCAACGTAATGACGAATATTCATCACAGATTAATTCTAAAGGTCACTAAGTATTCAAATCTGTAATTAGCTGAATTAAAATTAGTTAATTTCTTTGACGGCTGTCATTGTATTACCATTTTATATTGCAAGTGTAATTGCATTCGGTCGAGTCGTTCAAGCTATATATGCCGAACTGTGAAAGATCATTTGATATACAAATTATAATTAGCTGACATGAAAATGCGAAATGACTTTCAATATTGGTATAACCTGGTAAAATCATCAATGTACATATCATGCTTTGTCAACTTTGATAAAATAAATCCAAGTAAATATCCACAATTAGGAAAATTCATTAAATATGCAAATTAGGAAATTGACTGAAATGTTCTCCTTAAATATGCAAATAAGGAATTGGCTGAAGTAAAACTGCCTAATGATTTTCAGTAATGTTATATCAAGGTATCTTCAATGTACATTTCATCAACTTTGGTCGAGTAATTCATACATATATATATAATTAGGAAAGTTTATTAAATATGCGAATAAGGAATTTGCTGAATTAAAAATGCTTTATTACTTTCAACAATGTTATATCATCGTATCTTTAATGTGCATAGCAAGTTTCATCAATTTTGGTCGAGTCAATTCAAACATATATTCCTAATTTCTAATGCTCATTGAATATGCAAATTAGGATTGGATGAGTTAAATGCTTAATGACTTTCAATAATATTAAATCATAGTATCTTCAATATACATACCAGGTTTCGTCAATTTTGATAGAGTCAATTCAGATATCTCTCCCTAATTAGGAAAGTTCATTAAATATGAAAATTAGCCATTATCTTTTATGTCACCTCTTAATTTCTTTCACAGCTGATATATCTTGGTGTGATCAACATTTGTAGCAAGTCTCATCAATTTTGTGCAGCCGTTCTCAGTGAATATCCTTTTTTTTCTGACAATAAATTATTCAACAAGAGCAAAATAAGCAAGCCACAACCACCAAAAACTAATCAATTCTTGCCATTTGCAAATGAATCTATATATTAGATTTAATTTTTATTTGAAGAGGTGTTTTTGAGATATCGAGCACACAGTCAGACAGACAGACAGACAGACAGACAGACAGACAGACAGACATCGCTGTGACATAAGCTCACGTGTGTGAACACGTGAGCTAAAAATGAATATTTTTCACTGCAAAACTTACACTGTACGCATATTGCGCGTTACAATACACTTTTCCATGACGTCGAACACCGTTTGACCTAAATATCTTCTTGCGCAAAGCTCAAAATCAGTTGTACTGTTCACCTTTTCAGGTCGAGTGTAAGTATGCCGAGAAATTCCAAGCGTGCACTGCCTGTGGCAGGGATACCCAATCGACCAAACTGTGCTCTGGTTGTTTGTCGGCGAGGTACTGTAATAAAGATTGTCAAAAGAAACACTGGCAAAAACACAAGAATGCATGCTTTGAGGTAGGAAACAACATTATCACAGTAGCGTCGGCTTTAATTCACAAGCACCGCCACGTTGATATTGACGCCAAGGAATTAGACGGTGCTGGTATCCATTACCTTGGCAACACACCTGCAGTTGATCTATTAAAACTACACCAGAATGAATGGAGCAGTGGACATTATCCCGATAAGTTGTCCCTTCTACTTGCTGGTGTTGGTGACCTAAGAAATGTAATCAAGACGGTAGCCTCACTTCCAAATGAGTTCAATGGTCAAGTGGACTTTACCATGAACGACTGTGAATGTCCATATTCTGGCTCGAAACGTGTTATTCTTGTACATGATGTTTTCAGCAAGTAATATCAAGGAAGTCTCAGATGCGTTGGTCCAGTTATGGTACTCCATATGCATTACAGACGAACACAATGAATATCTGAAGGGCGTTCTCGAGCATTTGTTGACAACCGACACAGACACAATAGCTCTACAGACAAAGGGCAAGTTGGTTGTTATGGAAGATGATTTACATCAGTTCAAATCGATCTGGTCGGCTTGGATGACGTCATTACAAAATGGCGGCCCGAAAGGCCATATTATCAGGCAACGTCACGCCACCATTGCCGGTGACCCTAGCTGTGCAGATGGTTGGTTTGGCTACATTAATGGTGTACCTGAACGACATCGTCAGTCACTACAGGAATGGTGGAAATCTGGTGTTTTGATATCTTCTTCCGATTCTAAGAAACAGGAAGCAGTTTTTCAAAACGTGACTCTACTGTGTATAAATCCTCTTAGTGAAAGTGCGGTCAGGCATATTCCTTTTCCTGGACTGTCTCTGCAAGGCATGGTAGCTCATCAGTTTCATGATGAATCATTGGTGTACCCAGTCGAATCTGACAAAATTCCTTTTACTTGTTGGGATTATTTAGAGGCAAGTCTGCACACAGATGTAGATTGTGTATCAAAAATGTACTGCAGCTACATCTCTCACGTGATTGAGAAATTCATTGGCGTGCTGAAAGAGGCCAAGCTTTATTTCACGTTCTGCTCGGCGATTGCTTTCAGCTTGGAACGAATTTTCAAGGAAAGAGTTTCGATCGCATCGCAACTTCAAATTTGGCTGATTACTATGGGGTACCAGCTATTCTGGATTACTTTAAGCCTTTCTTAAATTCATCGAATTCACATTCTCTAATTATAACGGAATCGTTGATTGGCTGTGTAATCTGAAAGCGGTCGAGCCTGATCCGATCGATAACGTAAGTGCCAGTGATAGATTTGCTACATGTGTCGACATAGCTCGTGATACAGGAAATCCGATTGAGAATTTCGGTTTTTTCGAATCGCAGACTACATTTAGAGAATACTGTGATGCGACAACGATGTTTATGAATTATCTCAGGATTGATGTCCTTGCTAGCCGTATCCGAAAATCTGGACGGAAACCGACGCGTAAGGACATACCAAACTACAGTGATGCCACGACATATAATGGACTCAGGCTTCGAGATTTTAACCACGAGCTCAATCGGGTCATGCCATATCGTTGGAAGGTAAAAAAACGACGTGTTACTCAGATAAATGGACAAGAAAGGAGTTTGGAATGGTGTTTGGCAAATGATTAGCGTTTTCCAAGAAGTAAACACAGTTGTTTGTCATAAATGGAAATTGCTTATGGAAGATTCTATTCTAAGGGGGAAAAGGGCGAATTGAATCCGAAAGACTGAGTTTTCTGTGCTGACAAATGGCAGAGAGTCGTTGATCTGAGATAAGTGAATACATATAAGGAACTCGACAATTAATTTAAAAAGGGGATGAGTAATCGGTCCCCGAGAAAATTTACGAAAAAAACTGGGCAATATACTTAACGCCGGCCGCATGTGAGTGTGCACGACATATAGCTGAGGCAAGGCAAGTGCCTTCTGGAGTGAATTGTGCCCAAATCGGGTGTAAAACCACCTGTAGAGGGCGTAATTGCTATAGTCATATACTGCATTGATATTCGTGTATCTGATATTTATGTTTTATACGAATTTTATATAGCTTTAAAAACAAGATAGCTTGCAAATTTGGCGACAGTCCACCGTCGAACGGAAATTTGATACCTGGGACAGAGCGTTGTCATCAACCGCATGTGTACTCATACTATCTGGCAGTGTAAGGTAGCCAGCGATATGTGTTAATGTTTGTCGACGAAGTGCTCCGAAATGCTTGTCTAATTATGTAGTTTCATAGGTATAATTTCAAAACGTATACGCTACACTATTAAATTGTAAATGTTGAAACATGAAATTACCAAAAAATATAGATTTTATAAACAAGCATAAAAGATGCGCTCACAACCTAAACAACCAGAATGAGCGACATAAAAATATAGCATTAAAAAACCTAACAGTCAATCATTCCATGTTCACAGACATTTAAATCTGATGCATGACAATCCTGCAAAACAGCCCATTCTTTATGACCATTACAGCTTTAAATTTCTCTAACTTTTATTGCAGTTTTCATGTATATTATATTTTTGTAACACAGAGACCGAGAACAAAACGTTTGCTTTTTCTGTAGTGTTACTTCGAAAAAAGTATATATTGTTGGGTGATTTTTCAACTTATTTGTTGTGCTTCATTAACTCGAAGAGAGTAACTGTATACCCAACTGTGGCGTAATGAGTGTTAATTGAAGTATTGTCATCTTCCGTCAAGCCCTTAGAGCTTCAATGAAACCTCACTCACACCTTAGTTTTTTATGGAAGTTTTATACCATTTGGATACAGATCCCTTTTGCAATGATTTTTTCTAATAACACAATTTGTTGATCAAACCAAACATAACCAAACCAAACATAACACAGCGTCTTTTGCTACAATTCACTTTGATTGCAAAGATTCATTCAATTTGCATTCATTTGTGGACCCGTTATTATATTGGTTGGGTTCACCTTTTATCATGACAAGAAGTCGTAAGAAAAGTAAAAAAAGAAGTCAAATTTACCTTGCTTTTTTCTCTCTCTCCTGTTTTCATAATTTAACTCCACTCAATTGACTGAGTGAAATTTTGTAAATTTTTCACTTTATGTTCTTTAAATACTATACAACAGAACAACAATTTCTTGGCATTGAAGGTCTCACTTACATTTTTAATATGACTTATTTTAATTTTGATTATTTTAATTTAAATATCTTTTTCCAATGTCAATCTTTCAACCCCTGCCATTTAAGAATGAGAATAGATAATGAAAAAACTGTCGTTTTTCCATCATATATTGTAGTTTTAAATGAGATATTTCAAAAAATAGTATCAAGTTTTTGACAGATTAATTTTTATCAGTAATATAAAAATTTAGGTTTTCAAATCTGAATATATACCCTATTCATTATTCAAGAGAACTATTGCTACCATATTAAACTTTAGATTTTCTGCTTTTCTGGAAATATATAGTATGAGGGGGTTTTCATGTCATCTTGCCTTGAAAAACGTGTGTTAGATAAGTTCAACGCCAAAGCTTTTCCTGATTAGTCCGTTGAACAGTAGTGCTTCAGAAGTGTGCCCCCCCCAACTTGTTATTCCCATGACACAGCGGTAACCATCCTTTTCTTTGTTTTTTATTGAACTACGACAAATTTGCCGATATTTTACATACAGTACAAACTAAATGAGCCCACGAGATAATATGTTCACATGGTTTGTATTGCATGAGTTTCTAAAAAGGTGTATCGAGTGTTGAGCAAGTTAAGAGCATTTATTGATATGATAGAGATTCGTTTCCATAGTGTGTAGTATACGCGGACAATTTCGCTGTCACTGCATTTAGTGATGTCCGTTCCGTATTACCGGACAGAGATCACGCTCATTTGTAAATATGGCGCAACTAAAGTTGAGAAACTGAAAAAATATGATTTGAAATTCTTGTTTTTTGTTAATGCTATTCTATCAAAAGGATTTTGAACAAGAGACAGATACTTCTCATATATAAAAACAGTTATTTTACAATAAATATTTAGTTTCTCATTACTTTCTATGGCTTTCTTCCAGAGATCAACAAACTTTGCTTTCAAGGAATGTTTGGCTGTCCTAATAACTTTAGACAATTCACAGTTCTTCACTTCATTAAGCGTGACCAATTATAGATAAAGACAGATTTAAAGGGCAGTGGTCGTCGCGCTGCGCATGCTTCAGGGGGGTCCCCCTGTTGAAAACATATCCGAGAATGCCGCACTAGGTTACGAGTTTTTTATAATGTTTGCGATATTGCGGCTTGTTAAAATGGCGGCCGATGTGTCACAAGCATACCAACTTACCAAAATCTAACATGCAATAAAAGGTCAATTAATCTAAGTTAAATATCTGCTGAATATTGAACAGTAATTACGAGGTGGATTGAGATCATATTTGATCGTGATTTTCTTGAATGGGGATCGGCTACTATTGTCGCTCGAGCTATGGATCTAAACACTTTGAACAATCTCAAATTCACCGTTAGGTTTCAGAAAGTAATCACTACATCTTTTTTAACTTACTTTTATAAATACGTAACCCCCCTAGCCTCTGATCCATACAATAACACTGGTTTGACTAGAGAGTCAAAAGATGCAGTTGTAGCACCACTTGAGTCCCATTTTGAGAGTTAAATGTTTTAATAAAAGCAATTAAGAACGCAGTGCTTTGTTTTTTAAAGAAAACCTTGCTTTTTTAAAATTTCTAGATGGAATAAAAGTGATACCTAGGTAAATATATGAGCAAACAATATCTAATCTCTTACCATAAATGTAGATATTATATTTTTGCGGATTAAAGTTTGCATTGAATATCATGATTTTTGTTTTCTTGAGACTTATTGATAACCGCCACTTATTACAAAAGGATTCAAGCAGAGTGCTGCAAGCCAGGCTGTGAGGCTGATAATAACACAATATCTTCTGCAAACATTTAAATTGGCAGTTTTTTATCAAGCAAAACAGGAGCATCAATACATTTGTTATGAAGTAAGGTTGGCAAATCATTTGAAAATAAATTAAATAAAGTGAGACTGAGATTACAATCTTGCCCAATTCCAACATGTGAATGAAATGAATGGTTATAACCAGATGATAACTTGATACATGTCTTGACATTATCATACATGCACTTTACAATATTCAAAAACTTACTACTAAAGCCTTGTTTTAATAATTTATAAAACAAACCTAAATGCCAGACACTGTCAAAACTTTCTGGCGAACAATCCTCTTCTCCCAAAATGGTAGAAAAGTAATACATGTATACTAGTAGTAAGACTAGAAGATAATCTATGTGGGATAATAACAGAAATCCTGGGTTGAAAGTTGAGCAGCTATTGCGAAAATTTGAGAAGGTACAAACAAACATATAGGTTATTTCACACATACTAAATTCTATCCAATAATCCTAAAGTCGAAACTAATCATCAGTGCAATTATAGAAAATGGAGAAAATAATAACATGCTTGTCTTAAAGAAATATGGATCAACAAAGATTGATGTCAAAGTCAAATCACTGTACTTGAAATTGGTGAGAAGAAATGGAATGAAGTCAAAAGTCAAATCGGCCAAAAAGTGGACTGTGAACTTTGTTCTTACGGGCAATTACAAATCGTCGTTATTGGTTGTCTTAAGTCAATTAGAATTAAGACGATTGGAACTAATTTGGGATAATTGGATATTCATATTTTTCAAATTTCTCAAATTTGCTTGGTGCCATATGGCTGAATGTTGTAATATTGCAAATTACTCATAAACATGAGATTACATTTGTAGATGAAATCGACATTACTTCACCATCCAATTATCCCAAATTAATTCAAATCGTGTTCATTGCAAGCATAATATGACTGATTTAATTGGGAAGGTATTCAGAGCAAGTTTATCACTGGAAGCATGGCCATAACTTATAGTAAGTCATGGGAAATGCGATAAAAGCACAATTGAATTGAGCGCAAAAATGTAGGAATTTTGGCAAAAATGTAATTCTTATTTTTTAGCAAACGTTTTCGACAACAACATCGATATAAAAAAGTAGCTACAGCAGGTATTTAAAGTGAAAAAGATATTATTTAGACTTCTCGTGAATAAATAACTTTGAACAAAAGAAATTCAGTTGTTCGTAAAGGATAGAGGTCGCTCTTCAATCCTGGGCAATGTAACTGAAATGGTATTTGTCGTCATAGCGAAAGACTTTATGGACAAGTGATGTACAAAGTTGACTGATTTTGTGGCAAAATTTTGAATCCAGTTAGACTTCATTGTATATGATGCGCCTTGAACTCATCTTTTCCAGTAATGCTTACTTTTGATAATTGTTTCACTATTTCTTTATGTCAACCATAATTCATTGTTCTACTCCCAAGGTATGTTGATATACACAATATCACAGAGTAATATCAGACAGAGTGGCAACACCTATTGTTTAAGGCGTGAAGCGGTTACGTAAGCAATCCATGTTTGCCTCGCCTCACGAAGCTCTTGGCTCTCTTTTCCGAAGAGTGCCGACCATGCACCCTTCGGTAATTTTCGGATTTTCACCAATTGTCAAGCGAAAGTATGTTCGACAAAGCTTGTGTTGTTGTTGTCGTGTGGTGCTGATCGGAATTGATGTGCTGGCGAAAACGGGAGTGTTTTGAGCTTCAGGAAAGTGGGTTTTACCGTTTTAAAAATTCCTCTCATATTTTTATGAATATATAATGAGTGTGTTTGGACCAAATTTGAAAGTCTTTTATCGATACTGTCTGGTTTTACTCAATGGTTTACGGTCAGTCATACCGTCTTTTACACGTGCGCCAAGAAAGGACATGTTTATGAAACTGCTGGCGTGTTATGTTTTGATTGGCGTGAGGCAGTGTTTCTGGCCTGAGAGCTCACAAAGTAACTATGGTTGCTACGCGACTGGCAGTACGATGCCATCTCGTCGTATGTTTCGCATAATCTCGTGTAATTATCAACCACAAACCAAGCCTCCAAAAAGTTTAACACCTTTTAAGCTCATTTTAATATGAAAAGCCAATAGTCTACCGAGACGACCATGGAACAAAAGGCATGCAAGTGTTGCCACTCTGTCAATGATATTACTCTGTGACAGTATTAAGCTTGTCAACTCAGCTTGTATGTGTGTAAACTGCATTGTTACTGTTGAAAAGTGACTTCGGGTCCGGACTAGAATTAAAATGTAAACAATAACAATGCATTTTACACATATAGACATTAAGTTAACAAGCTAAATAGTGAGTGTTTCAACATTCTTCGGGAAGTAGAAAAAAGAAGTTGCAATTGATGTATACAAAATAAAAAGGGAAAAAATCATCAAAAGTCAGTATTAATGCTGGCCCTTTTACAATCATGATTGACATTTTGTTCTTATTGCTTGACAGACCTGTGCTATATACATTTGTCATTGCTTTACTTATTTACAGTTATGTACATATTCAACATTTTATCAATGAGTAAATTCAAACAACCAGTACAATCCAGAACCCCCGAACACACTTGTTCGTAGACTTGCTCCAAGTCTGTAAGCATATAAATATCTAAACAGAATAAATGGAAGGAAAAAACTTCACCAGACTGTGTTAGTGGCAGGCTTTTGCGCAGATCGTGAGATGAACACGTCGGCCCACAGCCAGTAACTGCCACCGAGAAAAGGCCAGCGACTGGGGACCAGACTAATTTGTTGCCCATACCGGAGCCACTGTGCCCAATCACATCGAGGCGTAAAGCTAGCTATCTCTCTATTGAAAAGGGTCATGGGAGTAATAGTTAATGGATAAGAGCTGCCATCTATTAACGACACAGGCAGGCAAATGAGATATTGGCAACTGCTGTTAAATTCAGGTCATTTCGCACGGTAAGGGATGTTCTGTCAAATCTGCTCTGTAACAACCTCCAGAAACTTCACGTCATCGACAGAATGTCAGCTTTAAACACATCAGTCAAATCAACTGAGCATCCCGACGAATCATTGAAGGTAAGAAGCCACTTTTAACTACAATTTCATTGATTGGACGTGGACGGGGGCTTGGTGAGGGTGTGGACACCGGAAATGTGTAAGCTAGTTGGTACAGCGGTTTTAAAAAATATTTGTATTTCAAATGATAGGCATTTGTGCTTAAGTACGGTTGGTCCACACGTTTGCATGGTCATTTTAACAGATCCGGAGTGATGGTATGCTATAAACAAAGCCAAACAAACAAACACACACACACACCCAAAAAAAACCGAATGAATGAACAACTACGACTAGACACGTTGGCACTTGGTCAGTGAAAAGAATTCGTAAAAAGACCGCTACCATAACGTCATAACGTTATTTGCCTGGTTATGTAGTTAAATACGGCCAGTAATGCTATCATTTCATGATTTTTTTTTCACTATTGTTGTTTCTAATGCCAACCATGATTTCTTGTTCTACTCTCCTAAGCATGTTGATATACACAGTGTTCAGCTTGTCAACTCAGCCTGTACGTGTGTAAACTGTGTTGTTATTGTTGACGAGTGAATTCTGGTCCGGACTAGAATTCAAATGTAACAGTAAAAATGCATTTTACACATATAGATGCTATGTTGTCAATCTAAATAGTTGGTGTGTCAACATTCTTTATGAGCAAAATAAGAGCTCGCCATTTACATTACTGGCTCTTTAATAACCTCGTAAATCAGAAGACCGCTTTAGTGCTATAATTATTATCTACTGCCAGACATCAGCTGAGGTGATACACAAACTGCAAACATTCAAAGGTCAGGTCAATTACTGAAATTACGTTTTGAAGGTCAGATGGATGGAGAGAGAGAGAGAGAGAGAGAGAGAGAGAGAGAGAGAGAGAGAGAGAGGGGGGGGGAAGGAAGGAGCGGGAGGGAGGAAATCACAGAGACTGAGGTAGATAGACATTGTCTGACTTGGAATGGCTATTAAAGAACTTTTTCGCGGGTGAAAATGATTACTTCTAAGCGTGACATCTTTTCGTAAAACGTTGTCTTGTCATTACTAGTTGCGACTCAAGATGCAACCCGTGCCAACTACTAGATCAACACGCTGGCGTCGATCAACGTTCATGAGATAGATGGGTCAGAAGGTCAACAACTTTGCACAGTAGCGGAAAATTTTATAAACAAACCGCGATTTTGTAGCATCAAATGCAGGAGTTTCCAACTTAATACGATGGATTGTTTTACCAGGTGCATTGCTTTGAGATCCGGGTTTGAGATATTCGATACATTCATATCAAATCTCCAATAGCTTTGATACACAATCTAATGTTATGTGGACTTTAGACATCGGACAGGTGCTTGACATGTTTGGGTCTTTCATTCTGCTATCCCTGGCGGGAAAATTACTGATTGTTTACATTTCAGAGTTGGCTAGGCGAAAATTTACGGAGTACCGTGATCGCGCATGCGCTAAAAACTTCTCATACTGCAGTTACTGGGGAGTAACAGGCACATTAAGGTTGTTACCACCGAAAAAGTACCAACCGTCGCTGACTGGTGGGCATGACTTTGATCTTGGTAGAAATTAAGAATCTAGGCTACCTTTCAGGGTACATCAATATGCCATTGTCATTATGAGGTGCACTGTTTATCCTCTCTTTGACATTTCTGTGTCATCTCTACGACTGTAACAGGCGGACGTAACACTATCTCTAACTTGCAGGAAATGACACACAGCCCAAGCAATGGTGTGGACGGTGACGATGTGAAAATACAAGTACAAAATGAGATTAACAGCCATTATTCAATAGGAACAAAACTGTACGATGAAGAAAATGAGTCGCCAACAGAAACAAAAACTGGAATTTCTAAGGTTCGGTCTGTTTGTCTGCCTGTCTGTCTGTCTGTCTATCTGTCTGTCTGTCTGTCTGTCTGTCTGTCTCTCGTTTTCCAATTCTCTGGTTTAATAAAAAAAACAGTCTTTTAACCTCAGCTTAGACACAACTTCAGATCGTTGAAGGCCAAACATATTTTTATCTTTCGGATCATTAAAAATCTTGCAATGTTTGCTTGCCCTTTGTCACAAGCATAGAAAAGAAATACAAATGCAATTTTTATATATTTATATTGATCATATATCACCATGAGGGAATGTGGAGTGTTTACTTATCACTGATCATGGTACTACCAATGAAGGCAGTAAAAGAGATATGATCTTGATTGATTGGCAGTTCTACATAACTAATGTAAACAACAAATGTTAATGTGTATGGAAATGTAAATATATACGATAACCTGGTTTGTCACGGCAAGGCATGACTATTCGTTAAAGTGTTTTCAATTCCACAGTTAATAAGAAATTCGCATGCAAATGGATCTTACAATGAAAGCACATAAAGTTTCATCTCACTGAACTCGGCTGAAAATGTATCACATTTACGTTGCATACAAAAGAATATGCTGCCAGACTAAGCAGTACATCACAGATGATAGTCAAAACGTCCTCTTCTAAAAATAAAACTCGCAAATGTTCATCCAAAATTACGATGTCATACATGTGATGCTAATCGTACCGTTACTTTCAGAAAATAGGGGAGTGGATAAACGCATCTTACAGATGGAGTGAACGTCATTCTGACGTCATCAAATTAACAGTGTATGGGACTTTGGTTTTGTGTTTCTGCGCGTACTTCATCTATGCATGCTGGTATGATTTCAACAACGCCCTCGCGCTGTTCATCTTCACCAGTCTTGCCTTAGCATATTTTATATACGCTATCATCCGGGACAGATGTGGCGATGTGATATGGAGAAAGTGCATGGCGCCTTGCGGCGAATGGCTGAGTAAATACTGGTATATTATCAAATGGTAGGAGCCTAGAATTGTTTTTATTTCACATATTTATTTATTTATTTATTTTTAAATTTACCATTTATTAAGTCATTTATTTAGATATTTGTTTGAGTGTGTGTTTTTTATTATTTATCAGTTTGTTTACTTAATGTTTATGAATCTTTTCTATTAACCTGGTTAGTTATGATGATTATTTAGTCAATATTTAGATTAATAGTTAGCTACATATAGTTAGATATTTTGTTGATAAGTTGCTAGTTATCTAGTATGCTTGTCAGTTTACTTATTTTACCTATTTTTAAATGTAATTATTAGATAAACGTTTGATTGTTCTTTCGTTTGTTTTTTTGGTATTGTTTGTTTTTAGGCCTACCTTTATCTGTCTAGTAGTCGCACTGATAGTGTTCCTAGTATATCAAGCGAGAGATTACCCTCCTCAGTTGATGTCCGCTGTTGGCGCATGCGTATTTCTCGCCTTTGGGTTTGTCGCCTCAAAGTACCCGGATGAGGTACGTCAATCATGCCACTTGACCCCTAGCGTTATGATTCAGCAGTTTTTTAAATCGAGGGTCGAGAAATTGTGCCAAGCATTCATTACTGGAAAAAAGAAAAAAATCGTTTGTCAAATGACTCAGAATATTAATGAATGCAAAATTTTGTGTACAAGAAAGATTCACGACCAAAATTATGACATCTCCACGTCAAAAATGTGCACGCGTCTCGAATTTACCGTGACTGAATAAGCAATACGCGCATGACATTATTGGCCGCTGCCGACAGAAATTCAGCCACATTTTGTCGTTCCCCGCCATTATCTAAGTAACAAGTAATTCAATATTTGCAGTCATTCCTCTATGCCTACAGAAATTTTCAAAAGTCTCGTCCAAATGATCGGAACAAAAAATATTATTTTTGCATATATAAGGATCAAACCTGACGTATTGGCAATACAAAATACAGCAGAAAACATGTTTTAAAAATGAACTATTCTTCCCGCCTTTTCCCCTTGCAGATTAGTTGGCGAGCGGTGTTTTGGGGCGTTGGTCTTCAGTTTATATTGGCAGTTTTCATCCTTCGTACATATTTTGGATACAAACTATTTGAATGGATCGGTGACTTCATGGCAGTCTTTCTGTCGTTTTCCGACCATGGCGCTGAATTTGTCTTCGGGGAGGATTTTAGGGACCACTATTTCGCCTTTGTGGTAAGTATATGACCGTGACGACTTCAACAAAAATTACCCATGCTTTTTTGCAAGGGTAATGGCGCCAAACTGCACACAACAAGGCTATAGAGAAGCACACGTGTTGTAATTACGCCAGCAGGTTAGTGTAGTTTAGTTACAGATGTTTTCGTGTATGTTTTGCACATACAATATGACGATTCATTATATATATGCGAATACTCACTGACACTTCTGTCAATAAAATAAAAAATAAAACCCTCATTTAAAATGTTTTTTTTGTAACTACCGACGCGATTTTGTAATTATTTAGTTGATCCAGTGAAGTAGTACTTTTGTCATTCAGAGCTGGCTTTGTATCTGATACACACACAATACAATGTTTCTTGCAACAGAAATTTTCCATTTGCGAATTTTAACTTGTGCATAACTTCATGTTATTTGTATTAAAGGTAGTATGCCCCTCGATAGTGAAAGACTTAAATTTTTGCTCAAATTTTCCTTAATGAAACTTTCAGCCAATCTCTTACTAAATCAAGAATAACAATCGGGGGTCACCGTGCAAAGTTTGGTACTAGAGAAACAAATAACCCAAGATTTACCGATATTTAAAATTCAAAATGGCCACCATTCCTCTGTTAACTCTATGGTGAAAAAATGAAATTTTCGAATTTCGAAAACTCAGCCGGTGAAAAGTTTTCTTACACAAGAACTTTAAAATGAACCCCCACAATAGGTATGTTAGAAAAGAATTGTAATTTACAGTTTGAGAGTCCGAATATCTGTCCTCGAGGCGCGTTCTACCTAAGTACTGTCTGGCTTCACACTATAGTGACTAAAGAAACAATCGCTCTTTTCGACCGTTTTTGACTTCTAGAAATGTAATACTTGCATAATGTCACACAGTGTACAAAATACAAAATGAATACAGTATAGCTGCAAAAGTGTCATTTGCCGAATGCAAACGAATAATTTCGTTTTTATACCTCTAGACAAAATGGATTTTCCTATTCCGACTTACTTATTACAAAATAAAAATTGCCACAATGTAAGGGGAAGCTGCTATCCTTGTCTATAGCATAGGCATCGTCAATTAATATTTCATTACAAACTTTATGTGACAGTGTATGTTCAGTCATACACAGGGACACTTGTGGACGCGGAACTGTTTTTTTCGGTAAGATATTAAAATTTCCCTGGATGTAAAACCTTGTCTGGATGCAAGCACAGTTGAGGTTGTGCACTAATTGACCTGTATTTCAGCATGTTTCAAGAAGTCAAACAGGACGAACCACTTTTCATGTCAAACCAAATTCATAAAAAAAACGCTCAAGAATTCACAATCAAAATGTCATTCCACTTTTGTATTTAGATTTTGCCGGTGATAATTTACTTCGCCAGTTTTATATCCATCGCCTACTATACTGGTTCCATGCAATGGGTTATTCTGAAGATTGCTTGGTTGTTTGAAGTTACTATGGCAACGACGGCGTCAGAGTCTGTCAACGCGGCTGGTAATATATTCATAGGAATGGTAAGTCAATGCATTGCTACTTCCGGTTCCGGTAGTATGAGCCACGGAAGTGAAAAACTTCAACTTTTGCTCAAGCATTCCCCGTTGAAACTTTCAACCATACTCTAACCAAATCAAGAATGAAAACATGCAAAGTTTGCGACTGGAGAAACAAATTACCCGACATTTACCGATATTTGAAATTCAAAATGGCCTCCACCCTGTGCTAAATTAAATTTTCGATTTTTGAAAAACCGAGACGGTGAACATGTTACTCTCTGCATGAGCTTCAAAATGAGCTCCTAACCAATCGTTTATCGTCACATTAAAGAAACACTTGGCGTGCAAAACCTATGTGTGTCATTTCGACACAGAGACAACAATGATTTTACACACGCTCGTTAACTTCTGTGATTGACGGATTTAAAGTATAGACGACTCTTCCAGTTTCATACCTTCCGTAGAATAGTAGAGCATGCGTGAATGCCGGCAATTTTGACAGCCTCTGTGTCAACAATACTAAAATTGCCAGATATTCGTAGAGGTAAGACGTATTTCAACCATATGTACACATTGATCTTCACAGGACACGTGAACTGTGTAGTATTGGTGGCGCACTTTTGCGTGGCAATGACGTGTTAAAATGACCGATCAGTGCTACGCTAAAATAAGTGATCGGAATTCTTTAAAGGCAGAGCCCTCAGAAGCCTTAACTTTTCCATCGCTATCTAACTTGCCTTGATAGGAAATCTAATAACTTATACTTTACCAACTATTGCTATTTCAAATGGTCAATTTCAAAGGGTCACAGTTTGAAACGGTCCCTGGTGACATAAGCTTCTACCTCAAATTTTAGAGACGCAGCATTGACCGATACTGTTTGCTCCTTGAAAGTGAAAGACTTAAAATTCTGCTGAAATTTACTTTTAGGAATCTCCCAGCCATTCTATTTGAAAATCAAGAATAAAAATTGGGGGTCACCGTGCAAAGTTTGGAACTAGAGACACACATAACCTTAGATATCTCCGATATTTGAAATTCAAAATGGCTGCCGTCACTGGGTCAACTCCACTGCGGAGAGAAACAAGATTCCCGATTTTCTAAAAACTGAGACGATATTTTTTTGAATACCAAAAGCTTTAAAATGAGCTCCCACAAGTGATAGACTAGAAAAGAAATGGAATTTTAGTTTGAGAGTCAGAATATCTGTTCCCAAAGCGCATTCTACCTTAAACACCAGTGATAGCGTATGAATGTACTGGATCACAGATGTTGTGTTCAGCTGGATTTGAGCCAGAAAATGCGACTTTTCTACCAGAAAGCATACACACGCATGAATCATATCAGCAAAAAGTGACGAACTGTCGTTGCAGGTCAAACTGAAAGGGTGGGGCAATTTATTTCCTTCATTTTTTTTCAGACTGAAGCCCCTCTGCTAATCAAGCCATTTCTCGATCACATGACACTGTCCGAACTCAACGCCGTGATGGTGGGCGGCTTTGCTACCATAGCGGGCAGTGTCTTGGCGGCGTACATCGCCTTCGGTGTCAGCGCCTCACATCTTGTGTCAGCGTCGGTGATATCAGCTCCCGCTGCCTTGGGCATTGCCAAACTTTTCTACCCGGAGACAAGTCGTGCAACAGTGATCAAACGAGAGGAAATCGGGAAAATAATCGGAAATCCGTAAGTTGGAAAATAATTAAATTTTGATCAAAAGGAAGACATTTCTATTATTGCAGGGACCAGTACGTATGTATTTGTACCATTTTGCCTAAGTCTCAGAGAGTGGGCCAAATAATCTCTGTTTGTCTTTTCTTTGGTATATCGAGATATTTTGAGTACTTTAAATGTATTAGTGATGACCAAACAAGTAAAGGAGATATGTGTGTTTGAAATTTGCCAAACTATGCCATTTCTACTCCGGAAAGCAGAAATTTATCTGGGGCGTGCTTCATGATTGGAGTGACCCCATTGAGCTTGAGTGTTCAGTTAATGCTGAAGCATAAGCGTGCTTCTTTATATATACATGGGTTGACCATGGAAGTGTTACAGAGCTGTAATTTGTAGATGTATACTCAAATGGCATTCACTCCAAAAGCAAGTGCATGGCAGACTGGCAGATGATGTACCTACGGGTATGAGTAAATTGCGGTGTTTTCTTCATCCCACGAGTTGGAAATAATGAGAGAGGTAAAACAATGCAATCAAATGAAAAATAGCAGAAGAATGCATAAAATGTCTATTAGCATTGTCTTATTGCACACAACTGAAACGCCTTACGGAATTCGCACTGATTTTGAAGGCGTTTAAAATGTCATATTTCGACGATTATGTCAATATCTGTTTAACCAAGTATTACGTCATTAATGTAAGCTAGGCGAAAACATATTTCTACGCATGCCTATATTGTCCTAATTGGATAGCACAGGCAGGATAATTAATCCACACATATCTCCACTTTAAATCACAGCCCTGAACGAAACATGATCGAAGCGGCGGCCAATGGGGCCTGTCAGGCTGTCACTGTTGTTGGATACATCGCCGCCAATCTCATCGCGTTTGTGTCGCTTATTGCTCTGCTGAATGCATTTCTCGGTTGGGTCGGAATGATGGTGGGGATACCGAATCTCAGCTTCGAGGTAGGAGGCAAGCCTTTAACGTTGAGGGCGATATCAAACTAAGTTGAAAGGGTGCACGAACGTTAGCCACTGCAGCTTCTCAGTTTATTCACGCGGTTATAAAACGAAGCGAAAGGGGCAAACTACTATACATGACCGGTCATTGCCAAATGACTTTAATATTGCTAAAATTGAATAGAAACATAACGTTTTCCTTGGAAATACCAGTCACGCACACACTAGCACGGTTGATTTGTTAGTTTGTTGAGCCGTATTACTTTCTTGAGCCATAATTTTCGATTAAATCAAAAATTATCGTGTTATGATCGAAATAAGGTTATCAAGAGGACCATATGATTTGCAAAATCACAATTGTGATTTGCCGATCACATTCCTCTTTTTTATATTCGAACACGCCAAATTGAAATAAAAAAAATACAATTGATAATCTCGTCAATACTAGCCCATATTGTGTGTGATTACAATAATGGCGATCATCTGCGGAACCAAAGTGCATTTTTTTCCACACAACCACAAATTTTCGTTCCCTCCTTCTGTCGGTAGTAGCCTTCTTGTAATTTTAACAACATATAAACAAAACTATTAATTTTTCATTTTGAATTTGCAAACTTGGTACCATTGTTTTCACGTTGCCACTAAGAGTTGTCGTGGTGTGTATGATGACGTCATGAAAATCCGAGTCACGGTCATGATTATGCAAATTGAATGCACTAAAAGAAGGAGCAAAGAATAAATTCTAGGCAAAACGATTCTTTTCTTGAATGTTATTAGTCGACAGATTTGCAGTACCCACGCCGCACCAATTAAAACAAAGAGTATACCTAGTACTATAATACCTGCAAATATGACGTTTTAGAAATAATATCAATAAATATAGCTTCGTTCATTCCGTCAATAGCTTGAGTGACAGTATGTATTTTTTGTTTCAGCTGATTTGTTCCTATGTGTTCATGCCTGTTGCTTTTCTCATCGGAATTGAGTGGGCCGACTGTCGCTATGTTGCTGGTTTGATTGGCACGAAGTTGTTCATCAACGAGTTCGTGGCGTATGAAAAATTGTCGGAACTGATCACAAACAGGGAAAACGGTGTCGAACCGTACATGTCGGTGAGTGGCTGTAGTTTTTAATTCAAAGCACATATCGCATGCTGCAATTTAATCACAAAGTCGCTCTACTTGGCTAGCCCGAAACAAGCCTATTCTTGTGCGCCACCTGTTAGGTACTGCAGGTCTCACGAATCATGAAGTTTGGTTCACCAGTTATACAGAAGTTGATAGCCTTATTTTAGTACGACAATGAACTGACGTGACAAGAAATAACCAAGCTCCTTTTACTTCCCTTTCTCGTTCAAAGGTCACCGATGTTTTGGACAGTTTTCATCTTCGGCAAAAGAGGCCAACCGTTCCCAATGATAGGTTGGAACTTGTCTAAGCTTGGCTTATACACGGTTCACTAAAGAGCTGCATGCAATCCACAGTATTGTATGGCGTAATAATAGGGTCGCAGGTTTTTTCTTTCTTGAAATTCAACCGCAATAACAACATTTTTTACTATTTACCTTAACGACCCAACGTAAAGGTCCGATCAGAAGTCATATCCACGTATATCCTTTGTGGATTTGACAACATCGGGAGTGTTGGAATGATGCTGGGTGGACTCTCAGCCCTGGCACCCGGGAGGACGAAGGACTTGGCTTCCATAGCAACGCGAGCTCTGGTCGCTGGAACAGTGACCTGTTTCATGACAGGATGCGTAGCAGGTTGGTATAAGTATCTTGTTATTTGAGATATATTTCTCAACGTAGTACATAATTGTTTGCAGTATCCAAATCACACCAGGCAAGGCCTTGCCTTGAATTTGAAAGCTGTTTTAACAATTTTCTTTCCGTTCAATTTTGTACGTTTGTGAGCATGAGTTAGATAAGTTCCCTTTTCAAACGGAGTTACGGCTAAAACTTTTTGTTTTTATTAGCAAATTAGCATGTTTCCCTGATGAGAAGAACCATGTGATGCCCTCATCTCCTAGGTTGCAATGCACATCTGACATACTGACACAAACGACAAACCATTGACCATGAACATGTTCACCCCGAGCGAAAAAACAAGAGGAGTGGACCGTGACTATGCAGATTTTACTCCGATTTTTCGTTCAACATTTATCGTCAAACTGAGGTTAATAAAACAGCAGCACAATATTTATGCACCGGGTACATCTCGCCAGTAATAATTGTACGACTACATCGCCAAAAAAGATATTTCTGTTGTTTGTATTCATGTTTAGATCTTTGTGATACCTTTGTAACTGAATCAAACATGCTGTTCACATTTAAACTTGTCTATATCTCTCTGTTTCTGTCTCTCTCTCACTCTATCGTTCTCCCTGTCTCTATGTCCCCTCTGTCTCTCTCTTCCTTCCTTCCTCTCTCTGTCTGTTACTGACTGTCTGCCTCCTCCCTGTCCTCTCTCCCTCCCCCTCTTCCTCCTCAGGTATGCTGTATACGGATTGGGACATAGCCGACCAGTCAAATGAAGGAATAAACACCACTAACTTCGTCGTGTACGGCAGTGTGACGTCATAAAAGTACAATGAAAGAAATACAACATTTGAAGATGCAGATGTTTTAAAATAACGTGACATTTTTTATATTGATAAATGTACTAAGATTTTGAAAGTGTAAGCGCACTTTCTATGTTGAATGTTAATATATATAGAAAAACTAGTGCTGAACTCTTTTTCGTGTTTGTCAGGCTTAACGATTAGATTGCTGGTTGATCACTGCAAAATGGAATCTAGTATCAGTTCAGCATTTCTTTCATCAGATCAAATATTCACCGTTTCCTTAGAATTTCATCGAGAGCAATGTAACTTGACATCGTCTAGGTCTGTGTTTTCAGCGAACAAAACTTAACCAAACGAAGCAATACAGTCGCCATTCAATGAAACACTCAGATAAGCAGTAACTTCTACCATAAGGTTTGTCACTTGTTTCCAAGATACTTTAAACGATAACATCCGATGTTCAGTGACCAGATGAAGTGACTAAGGTAGTAAAGGGAGGGGGTCGTCGAAAACTGCACCTGCGTGACTATTTTGTTTGCAAAATAGGTTTCACGCACGATATCTAGATACATCATGTAAACAGAGCTGTAACATTTAAATTGTACGATGTGCATTATGACAAATATGTTTTAACTTTCACCAATCACCGACAAGCCTTAGATACAGAGTTTGTATTGGTCTTATGTGTCCCATGCGATCTTTGAGCGCAGTTCCGACAACCCCTCCCTTTAATTTTCGTAAATTAAGAGTCGAGTTTTCACATTGTATTTTGTTTATAATGAGATGCACCGATGAACAAAATATTAGAAAATCAAAGTTTGCACCAAGAAGCTCGACTGAGTTGTTATCATGGGCAATTGATGTCGGGTATGGTTACTTGTCGTCTCTGAATCGTCAGTGCAGTTTCAATTTAGCGGTAACCGTTATGGATTCCTCTCCGCCATTAGAAAAGCGATGGTAAGAAAAAAATGTAGCAATGTCTTAGTTTATTGTCATTAAACTGTGGTACATGCAACCAGAATCAAACATTGCTCTTAAGAGATGGGTGGAAACTACTCTTGCTCTCACTGAATGGCTGCTCGAATGTTCAGAGGTTCAAACCTGGGTGATAGAGTATCCCCTGCTTTGCCTGTCAAAAGAGAAGAGGCTTCTGCCCCTTATTTGCATCTGCAGAAACCCGTAGCCGACCAGCGAGGCAATCAGAACGCAGCCGAGGATTGTGATCTTGGCGAAGACCGGTATGGCGCCGCTGTAAGCGAAGGTGATGGCGAATCCTGAAGACTGCAGCATCTTTGACAGTGAAAATATGGCTTGCGTTGCGTCGGAAAATACATCACCAAGAACAGCTGAAAAAGAAGATGACAAAAATTAGCGGACTGCATAAAAAGAACCTGCGTAGCCCGCTCATCCGTATCTGTGCATTCTCATTTTCCGCTTTCTCGTAAAAACTGCTTTTATCTTTCAGAGAAAGTTAACTGAGAGCCGTAGCTAAGGCACTGTCCTTCTTTCCAAAGTTTACTTTGAAATTATTATATTTCAAACGGATGCAAGGCATCATTTTCAGGCAAACAAACCTACACATTATCAACCGGGTAAATTATGACATACCGCTTTCAATAGCAACCAAAGTGTATGTAAAAAGATCATGTTAGCTCAGGGCTCAAGGGAGGTATTTCAATCAGTACTGTTCACGATTTTTTCATTGTCTTTTCCCTTGTCCGAATCACTAGGACAGGCAACAAAGCTATTAGTAATTTCTCGTCGAGCGGGCTGGGAGAAGTATGATAGGCGAGCGTGAAAATTTTCACTCATTCTCTAGATAGCTCATCAGGCATCTTGAAAGGGACCAAATGGACGGGAATGGAGTATGATTTGGTGTTTCTGGGCTTTGCATATTTGGGGATATTATGTTAAAGAGATGGCGGCTTGGGGTGTTTTTTGGCGGCACGGAGATTTGCTGAGGGTGTTGGGAGACTATTCAGCGAGAGAAGAAATTTTCAAGTCACAGCAGGAGGACAGTCACCAGCGGCCATTATGTGTCCCTTAAATATAATTATGTTCAAAATAAACTGCGTATATTTCTCTCAGTAGGCTAGTTGCTACCCTTAGTGAAGTACTACGAATTACGTCAAAATTAAGTTGTGGTGTCATTTTCTTGAAACTTTGCACAAATATCCTTGGAAGTTGTGCAAGTGCAAAAATGAAATAAAAAATGGGGGTCACCACGCTCGTTTCCATGGAAACGGACGTTAAAATGGCGTCGTTAGAAATAAATAAAAATGATATAATTCACTTAAACTAAAGAAAGCAATTATAAAACGCTTAGCAAATGAGTTAATTTTAATAAATACCAAGACTTAAGATCCATATCTATCGAATGTACAGTTTTCATGATGTTTGTGAAGAAATTTTAACATAAGTATCGATTACAAAATGACGATATCTAAATTATATCACAACATAATTTTCGAACTCTCTTCCTGTCGCTTTGAATGGTGTCATTTTGACCAAACTTGGCGAATAAAACTCCTGACATAATACCATTTAGTTTACACTTTTAATAAAAGGGTGTCACCACGCTACTTTTTACAATATCTCCAGGTGAATGGGTAATTTGCGCCATATAAATGGGAGAGAAATGTTAATTTTTCGCTCATATTGAATAAAAACCAGCTTCCTAGGGGGTCAAAATATGACAAGTTATAGGTCACATGTATGTCTAAGACACTGGGTCAAAAAAATTAGGTAAAGCGCAATTTCAACAATGACAGGTGATGTTAAATACATGCGCTACAAATAACCCATTTGCGGCAGGCTGGAGTTAAACCTGCGCAGAAACGTTCTAAGCGTGTGCGCGTCCGAATTCGTCGCCCTTTACCTTAATCACTAACAAGAATCTCGAAAATGTGATCTTTAGGCTGTTTTCACGAGGTTAGTGTGAAAAACTAAACCGCTTACTTGATAACTGTGTCTGCCATATTCCGTCGGCCAAACCCCAGCCACCCGTGATGAGGAAGAATAGAGCGTAGTCTCTGGGCGATGGTTGCCATACCAACATCAATATCATCAATATGGCCGTAACAACCCCTGCGGCAACTATCAGGGGATTTTGTCCTGTGTACTTTGAGATGCGGCCGGCCGCGAAGGCGAAAATGGCGTCACAGGCACCATAGCAGATCATGACAATACCAACAGATTCCACACCTATGGCACAGCTTACATAGGACTGAAAGATAGAAACAACACTCGTAAACATGCCAAAAGTATTAGGTCGTGCAAATGCGGAAACACCGACAGCCCCATTCGTCCATTGGTCTGTCTCTATATACAGGTATACCTCCAAATCCACGACACATCTAAGTCTCACTGTTTTTACGTTCCACCGTCCGTGCTATTATCGAACCCCTCCAGCTGTCTGATGGTTTTGTCTTACTATTTGTCTGTCTGTCATTCGATTAACTATATATCTTGTCTGTCTGTCTGTCTGTCTGTCTGTCTGTCTGACTGTCTGCGTCTGTTTGTCAGTACTTTACCAACTCACTCACGCATTCACCTATTTATCTCTGTACTTTTTATGCAGTCAGTCGCTGCATGCAAATAGAAGACGAAACTATCGAATTTCGACACCGTTGTGTTTCTACCTTAACAATTTAAAAGAAATTACGGACATCGTATATAGGATTTTTACAAATACAGAGGTGAAGAGATTATTGAACAAACCTTTGTAAAGTCTCCGTAGAGGAACGCTTGCTCCATACCGCAGAAGATTAAGAACGGAGCAAGCATCAATACTTTGGGGTTCTTCAACATCTGAAGTGTGGTGGCGCACAGACACGCAATGGAATCTTTGGTGTTGGTCGGAGCGTTTTCGTCTGTATTCTTAACTCGGCCGAGTGAGTCCATGGGGATGGCGGCTAAAATAGCCATGAAGCTGATGGCCAGATAGAGACTGAACAGTGTCGTTTGAGATTTCTTCGTCGGCAGGTTGCCGGCATCGATCTCGCCGCTGCCGCCAGCCAGCGGCCCACAGGTGCGCTCCAGGGCTTCGGTCTCATTTTCCGAAGATGATGACCCGCCGGCGTCGTCCAACACCGAAGCTGAGATGAGGTTGCCGAAGATTTGCGTCATGCCGAAGAACATATAGAAAATTCCCATGAACTGTGAGATTATGACATTATGGTGTTGGTTGGTCAGCTCCGCATAACGTACGGCGCACGTGACGATATGGGTGCTCTGAGACGCCCACATTGGTCCCATGACAACACCCAGTAAAATAGACGCCGGTATCAAGGTGTAGTGATGCGGATGGAAATGCACGGCGGCGTAGACGGAGTTGCCGAGGAGACCAAATATGACGCTCCATTTTGTGCCAATGTGATGTAAAATCAAAGGCGCCATATTGCAAGAAAGAATGAAAATGCTGTAGATGCAACTGAGCGAAGCTGTTCCGACGTGTGCCTCCTCGTTCAAACTGCTCTCAAGATTTTGAATAGATTGGAAAGCTGTGTAGGAGAGTGTGAATGCAAGACACAGGGACGCGATGTTCACCCAGATATCACGGATGGTTAAATCGCTTTGGCTGTTCTCGGATGGTAGTTGCGGCCCCGGCGTCTGCTTCTCCGCAGTCTGTTTGGGTTCCTCCGGAACGCCGCTGCCTAGGCTGACCATTGACCATAGTTCTGAGTCGGTCAGTTCCCTTTCCGGCGGCATGGCCAGGGTTTGGCCGAGCAGCGGCCGATCGGTTGGCGGCTCGGCACTTGTTGGGTTGATATCGGCGGGTAAACTCGCGTCACCTTCTCCTAAAATACTTCGACCATCTTTCGTACGTCGTGTGCGACAACACTTGGGTCGCTACTCCTCAACGGGGCGCCCTCATCTCACATCGCACGTTACACGATAAACGTTCCATTGTAGATTCTCTATGACGCGTCACCTACTGTGACGAAAGGAATCAAACGTTTTCCTTTGCTCCTATTGGCCAAAAGTAAGCGCGTTCGACAAACGCGCTTCTCCCGTCATGGAATTACGTAAGGCGGTCTCTCTGAAAACTAGTTTGAGCTGGTTCACAGAGAACAAACGCAGTCACTCAGGCCGTGATCAATGTGAAAGCGACATTAATAAAATATTTAGATAAGAAGGACGTGGATGATTAATAAAGTATGCAACAATTCCAAACTTGTATTTCTGTGATTACCAATCAGAAAACATGCAGGCAAACAGAGAAATAGTTTAAAAAAGGGTAATCAAAACATTGTTTTGAGCCTAACACCGCCAAACGTTAAGTTTATTTGCAACAAATGAAAATATACATAATCCGAAAATGCGCGATGCAAGTATCACAAGCGGCCATCGAAAAATGCATTTGCTAAATTCAAAACTAACGCCCTTGTGACCTGTACCAGAGAACTAGCAAAAGTTACATTAGCTAGTTATTTTATACAAATTTCACCAAGGGTGATAACTCTTTAACTCACCGTCATTGATTTTAGCCTCCCCGCGGTTGGAGACTGTACACAATTTCAAGATGGACGAAGTGAGTCGTGCAATATAGCGTACATTTCAAAGACTGCAGTCACCCACTATGACCAATTGCTAAGAAATCGTCTTCATTTCATGTTTTTATAGTGTCTTGTCTGAAGTGTCTTGCTAATTTTCCTGAGTGAAACTTTTAACCATTCTCTTACCACATCAACAATAAAAATCGGGGGCCACCGTGCAAAGTTTGGAACTAGCGAAACTAATTATAGTACCCAACATTTTACAATATTTGAAATTAAAAGTGGCCTCCATTCCTGTGTTAACTCTATGAGGGAAATTAAAATTTTAGATTTTCGAAAAAAACTAAGCCGGTGAACGTTTTTCTTACTCCAAGAGCTTGAAAAATGAACGTCCACAAGTGGTAAATCAGAAAAGAATTGAGGAAATTTGAGACTGTCCGACTAATTTCCGAGACAGAACAGACGGAAAAAGAATGTATATACCGGAGATCGACACTCTGAGGCAGCGTGTCGTTTGGTACATTCGGATAGGTAGGACACGTTACCTCCACCGCTAAACACAAAAAAGTAGACCGAGGAGAATCTTTGACTATATAAGAGCAGCAACATTATCATTGCATTGAAGTTGGTTAGCTCTCTGTGACTTTATCTCAAGTTTTGTTTTGGAGTTCCAGCTGCAGTGTTTGTGACACATGAATGAGAGAGAGAGAGAGAGAGAGAGAGAGAGAGAGAGAGAGAGAGAGAGAGAGAGAGAGAGAGAGAGAGAGAGAGAGAGAGATAATTGATAATTTGCTGGTTCCTTGATTTTCCTGTAATGCCTTTAGGCTACAACTTTCTGATTTTTTTTAACCCGAATTCTTTTTAGTAATTGCAAAATGGTCTTTTTAATGATTTCAATTGAATGATTATTGCCTTTAACTAAGCCAAGATACCAATTCGCAACACAGTAGACAAGAAATATATTATATTCAGTTCACTTTAAATTTACAATCATTTTCAAAACTGAGTTTATTGCGAAGAAAACATAGAATTCAATACCACTCAAACGATCATCAGTTCCACGTCTTCGAATTGCTGGCTCTTACTTGATTCAGTAAAGTGTATCACAGGCATAAGCACCAGTTTACCTAAGCCAAGAGTGACCGGTATGTTCTGACCGACCCGACACATAATTTTTTTATAGTGAAGCTTTTTATAGTGAAGCTTTATTAGCCAGCAGACCTATCATACCTTAATCGGGGTCCTTTCCGGCTTTCTTGCCTTCCGAGGTAATCTTTTACACATAACTACCAGAGTGACTTCCTTGATGCTTGTTCCTTCCTGTGTGGGATATACTAAATCCGTAATTAAAGCCAGCCCTAAAACAAAACCTAAATACTAAACTGCTTCAAGTTACGTTGCATGAACTTTCCCAATGAGAGTCTTAAGATTACAGTGATTTCAAGTATGAGAGGCCCTAAAAGAAGTTTTGTTCACATACCTGTCATTTTTATGCTGTATGTTATGTATGTTTTTTACCTTCAGCGAAGATCAGCGAGAATGTACCTTATAATGTACCGGCAGTGTTTATTGTTTTTCATATTAATCGCATGGGGGCGCCTTTATATGAGCGCAGCATCCGTTCAGTGCAGTGTTACATACTCCCCTCAGTAAGTAAATCTACATAGTTTAATTTAAATTTTAACGTGAAGTCATCAAAATAACACTAAACGTTACAATTCATGGGTCTTTAACCACTTAAATTATATAATTCAAGACATCAATACACTTCTTCCATGGCAGTGTACGATGTTATCTCTTTCTCAGAAAAGAAGTAGACTGAATATAGTCGTTTTCTCTGATTACAATGTAAGGGTAACATTTAAATCAAAGAGATCGTATATACATAAAATTACGCTCGTATCTAAGTAAATACCAACGTGCATGCAAAAATTCTGTACATGTTGAGTTTAACAGCTCCCCTAAATTAAATCTATGCTCCTGAATATATAACATACAATGCTAATAGCAGATACCTAGGCGTGGGGTAATCTAAACGGAAGATGACGACGCTGCCATGATCTTGAAGAATGCGCCAATCGCTTTTCAAACAGTCAAATTTTAATTTCTCCGAAAAAATGATATCAAACCTGTAAACAACCTATAGCTAGAGTAAACTAGGTCCCTGCATGTTAATAACATATCTCCCTTTCATATCCTCCTCTCCAGATTTACAGCAGACTTTTGCCGTCGTAGTGAACAGTGAGAATGACAATATAATATATTAAGTATTTAATTTAGATTTGATTTAGGGGAGCTGTTAAACTCGACATTTTTATCTTGTCAATGTTTTCAAACGTTGTTACAAAACCGTTGATAAGTATACTGGAACGTCTATGCGGGACATCCATGTTGTTCACCGTAACTGCGATATGACAGCCCACGGGGACAATTTATAAGGACGAGAAGAGCTTTATTCCAAACCACGACTGAAAATGACTGAAATTACACGCCATCTTCAAATACAAGGTTGAATCGACAACTGTACAAATTCCGTTACGTCACACCTTCAGGAACAGCGAATAACTATATCATGTGCAACCTACAGCTATTGCCATGGTTCATGTGAAATCATAAATATCTATGATTAGTTACAGTATAGAATTACAAAAATGATTCGACTAGAAGGGTGAAAAGTCAATTACAGTGTTACACTCTCTAATTTCACAATACTTAACTTCCAAGCTGCTCTTCAGGAATAATTTTGTGGCATAAAAGAAGTATTTAACGTCCTTTATGGAAATCACACATTCATTTTTCCACACGAGTTAAGGATGATGGCCGTTAAGGATGTCAAATGTCGGTAAATTTGGTATATTTTTGGACGTGTATGCCACATGAGGGAAAATGCCGAGAGAGTTTGACGGTTTAAGAAGGGCTTGACTACGCAGTTTCTGCGTAGTGAAGCGTCATTACGTATTCATGGTGACCTCTGGCCAGCTGTCAATAACTTTGGGGGCTTTTGTCTTTTGGCCTGCTTTGCATATGCGTCGTTGGACACGACCTGCCAATCACCCAGGTAGTCAATTAAACTATTAATTGACTGTTTACCGACCCAATTAACACTATCCAGCATTATCAGTCATATTTTAATCGCGTGGCCCGGATGGGCACAACGTAGGAACGCGTGTATTTCTATGTGTACGTTTCACTTGTGGTGTTGTTTGTACCATGGAGGTAGGAATGTTTGTAAATTGTACCATCGTGCGTTTGAAGTAAGCTTACTTGTTTCACCTACAGCATTACCTTCAAGGTGACAGGCTTACTATTAATGTTCAGTATCATTGCACCGAGTTCTGCCCACGGTGAAAACCACCTGTTTTGCCACGGTCCCTCTGTGGAGGGACCGTGGTTTTGCCTACTAATTACTGCCCGTCCTGAATGTAGCCTATCTATAGCTACAGTAATCAGTCAATATATAATACCCCGCGCCTTATAATTTTTATATAAACCACAGTCTCTCTATCCACGAGGGACTGTGTATAAACTTATAAAATCATAGTCCGTGCCGTAAAATTGTTGACTTTCGATGCGATATACAGGTTGATCGTTGAATCGCACCGGCGCATCCATATTTACTTGCCCCATAAGCTTACTACTCTGTAAAGGGTGGGTAGATGGAATTCCTGGGCCAAAAATGAACACCGGGGCGAAACTTTTTGTGAATCCATGTGAAAACATAAATCATTTATCAGTTTTGATATATACTCCTAAATTGTAAGTTTGATCAAAATCGAGACCACATTCAAGGGCTATGCAGACTGTCCATGTACGCACACACAGTGACAAGAAGGCGGCAAACACCTACTTACCAAGCACATCGAATCGGCGAAAAGAAGCATAAAAAAGCTATAGGCTCATCGCCAAAACAAACGCGCCAAGCGCTAACAAAAACCCATACCAAGCGGCCCTTTTCAGGGCCACCAAACACTCCAAAAAGAGAACTACCAAAAAAAAACACATAAATGACATAGAACACACAAACACTTAAAAGAAATAACAAAAATCGTACACATAAAAATAACGTGACAGAAAAAATGGCCGTGGAAATAAATCAGCTATTTCCAAAGAAAAGCCGACAACAACATGAAATTCAACAACAACCTATCATCGCTCAAACTATGAAACTCCGAAAAATAGTACTAGGCAAAAATTCGGACGCCAACAAAACCAAACAGAATAAAACCACCTCAGGATTTCAACAAATAAAGTCGTAAAATGTGACTACGCTACATCGTGAGACACAAACAATCGCAACAACACAAATTCAAAGAAAAGTCAAATTGGCTCCACAAACAACAAACACCAAAAACTTGAAAGCTATCTGAAGCTGCTAAACTCGCACTTCTAGAGATACCCTTTCAAACAAGGAAACAAACATGTCGCGTGCTAAAAGAATCGCGATAAACCAGCTTGCAAACAATAGACAAATTTCGGGAAAATAAACCCTGGACAAGGGTCGGTTTTCGTCATTGTCAACACAAACACAGAGTAACATAAACAGAGTGGCAACACTTGCATGCCTTTTGTTCCATGATCGTCTCGGTAGACTATTGGCTTTTCATATTAAAATGAGCTTCAAAGGTGTTAAACTTTTTGGAGGCTTTGTTTGTGGTTGATAATTACACGGGATTATGCGAAACATACGACGAGATGGCATCGTACTGCCAGTCGCGTAGCAACCATAGTTACTTTGTGAGCTCTCAGGCCAGAAACACTGCTTCACGCCAATCAAAACATAACACGCCAGCAGTTTCATAAACATGTCCTTTCTTGACGCACGTGTAAAAGACGGTATGACTGACCGTAAACCATTGAGTAAAACCAGACAGTATCGATAAAGACTTTCAATTTGGTTCAAACACACTCATTATATATTCATAAAAATATGAGAGGAATTTTTAAAACGGTAAAACCCACTTTCCTAAAGCTCAAAACACTCCCGTTTTTGCCAGCGCATCAATTCCGATCAGCACCACACGACAACAACAACACAAACTTTGTCGAACATACTTTCGCTTAACAATTGGTGAAAATCCGAAAATTACCGAAGGGTGCATGGTCGGCACTCTTCGGAAAAGAGAGCCAAGAGCTTCGTGAGGCGAGGCAAACATGGATTGCTTACGTAACCGCTTCACGCCTTAAACAATAGGTGTTGCCACTCTGTGTATGTTTCTCTGTGACACAACGATTACGTACTCGAATGCGAAAGGCAATTACGCAACACTCAGTATTATACACAACAAGCCAGAACAAACAGTAAACAAAGTAAACGAACTATGAATCAAAATGTACGAGAACAAGCACATCACCAGGATACTTGTGAGTATCTTGATCCAATAAACATAAAATCCGTACCCCCAGTGGTACTTATTGCCTAAAAATTCACAAACCTCCGCAAAAATCTAAAAGACACACACCAGTCAAAACAAAATTTACCGAAGTAAAGAAACATAGAACAAACAAACCGAACCACCAACGGACTCACAACGTGACCAAAAATTAATATACTTGCCTCGCTAATCGAAAAGCAAGACCACTAAAATGCATTAAAATAAATTTTCACAAACACAAACTAAGGAAAGAATCTACACCGCGACTGATGAGAAACCACACCCGGGTTTCGAAACGCAAGCGTCAAAGGGCGACTCTATCAACTTTTGTAACAACATAGGTCCGGCTGCGTCTCGCCATAAGCTTTCCCCCACACAAACAAAACATTACCGTACACACTAATCCAAACTTCTCTACAAATATCCAAAGCGAAACAAACATTTTTATTAACACACACAATCGGATAAGAATGTAGGAACACATTTTCGAAACGAATCAAACACAAACTCGACACAAAAACATTTAGGATAGTTAGATGGGGAGCCTCTTTCACATTTTTTACATCTCGCTATACTGTCTATGATTCTAAAAATAAAGTCATCTGCCACTTTTTCTGTATACGCGGTTTGGCAAAACTCATCTTTTCAATCGAAAGTCGGGTGATTTCATGGTTCTTTGGGGTACGTCGAGCTTAAGGAATGTGGTTATATTCGCGATGTTTTATTCGAAATTATTTATTTCTTCTAGGGCAAATGCACGTAATTCATGCTGTTGGAAATACTGGCCGCTCATAAACAAGACAATAAACTCGATATCTGTGCATCTTTACTTGTATTGTCAAAGTACTAGTACCATCGACACCCAAAAAAACCAAATGGTTCAGTCCACGCGTGGGTTCAGTCCAGGTATTTGCAACGCCAGTCACCTAGGCGACGGTAATCCGCACCACTTATCACCATCGGGAAGGTACTCCTCCCCCTATACCACTGGCGATCCCACCCTCAAGGCACTGCGTCATTCGACCAAGCATTGTTATTGTAATTTCCTGCATAAAATTAACAGCGAGGTCAACCGGTCAAACTCTCTCGGATTTATGGCATGCCATGCTAAAAACTTGCTGGATTAAAATTTCCAACCATTGACATGACAAGATCAACTAAGCATGTATCGGACTCGCTGGGGATTCAAATGTGTTTCAGGAACAAACATTCAGATTCTCTAGATTTTACAATACTTTGCTTGCAAGCTGCTGTCGAGGAATCATTTTGTGGTGAAGTTTTAACCGTCCTTTAAGGAAATCGCAAATTCAATTTTTGCACACGAGTCAAGGATGGCGGCCGTTTAGAATTTAAAATGTCGCTAAATTTAGGCAATTTGTTTCTCGGATACCAAAAATGCACGTCGGTCACCCCTGAGTGAACACTTCTGTTTCGATGCGCATATACCACTTAAAACCATTAAGATATAGGAGTTTAAATGTGGTTGCTTTCATTTCTTTACTCCACTAGGTGTGGACCCTGGCGCTGAACCACTCTGACCATATGTCCTCGTTGAACACAATGATCGATAAATATGTCCGATCAACACACCTATCCCAGTGCACATAGAGTTCACCACCCACGCATTATTTTACAGATAACCTGAAAGGCGAGGAATGTGACCAACCTGTTTTTAAAATTTGTGATGGGCTTACGTCCGGGTCAAGTCGGAGTGAAAGATAAGGCCAGATTAAAAATTATCTGTTCTGCGTCCACTGAAACTTTGAAAGGTAAGCGGGAAAGTGGTCCAAAAACAAACAGAGAAATTTTACACTTGATTTTGTTCCATAATATGAGTGCCCGTTCAAGAATCAAAACTGAAACTTGTTTTTCGCCTCCATAATTTAGACTTCAATGTGACGTTCTGCAGCAATCAGGCGTTTTAATAACATACAACGTTAAAAATACCAAACAAAATAAAAACGCGAGCGTGGACGCAAAACAAAGAATTTGATATCTTCGGCCTTCTTGTTATTTGTACGTTTCTAACAGACATACAGACAGATGTTCAATATATTAAATATTGAAAGAAATGCCACAGTAACATTTCCTGCCGTTTATCGTTTAAAGATTTCGCTAAAATAGACGTTTATTAAAAGAGGTGAAAACACAACTACAGCCTCGAACAGGGCTTTCTATCATCGATTAAAAGAGATATGCACAGCACGACAGGTACATTTATTGGAGCGGATGTAAATTCCATACGATGCAAATTCGAATTTTATTACATTACATGCCTCGTATATCGAACCTCGCGCGCTCCATAGGATTCAATGGGATAACTCGTTGATGACGTCGCGTCCCGCAAAGTCATCATTGGACTGAAATAGAGCCGGAACTCTATTCAACATGACAACTTCAGGATTAAAAAATGATCAAACAGCATCTTTTACTTAGTAAATAAGTACTTGTACTTACCTAACCGAATAACAGTGATTTAAATATATCAATGCGCCGTTTGATGATGAAAATCGTTCTATTTTTCCAACAGATTTTCGTCTAAAATACAATTGAAGCATATAATTGTTATTTGTGCGTAAACCAAACGATTTGAAGAGAAAATTATGTCAGAGAGGCACATAATAAAACGTTATGGCCCAATCATGGGACTATGTACCCTTGGGGCAGGAGACCATTTGCGCTCTTACGTTGGGCAAATGGTCACCTACCGTCGGTCACATAGTGTCATGTTTGGGCTATACGGGTTGTACGTGACAAATCTAACATCCGAAGACATCGTATCGCAGCGTACGACAACAGTTCGGAAATAACGACAAAGTAGCCTTTATTCGGAAACAACCGTTCTTCGAGTTATTTCATATTAACGTCATTTTCTGATCGGGTATTACCAAGCTCTAAAACAGGTACGTAAACATTTAAATTAGTATTGGAAGAAGATAGACAGCTATTGTGTACAAAGGCTATTGTTTGCCCGTTAATTTTCTACTTACATACACACATACACACACACACATACACACAGGCGAAATTATTATTTATGGTAATTTTCAAGTTGTTTTAGCGTGAACAGTTGCCGGTCTACTTACCGTCTATATTCGAATTCGTCAACTCCGACGTCAACCGTTGACGATTGCCTGTATTCGAGTATAGCTTATAAGCTTTCGTTTTGTAGCAATGGCTGATTCCTGGGAAATAATGGCGACTGTGCTATAACAGCGCGACAAAATTTTTGCCTACGTAAAGCTGTTTGCTGTTTTTCCTTCACACTATATTTAATTTTATGAGGGTTTTGCAATTAAATTGTTGTACTTGAGTCAGTTTTCGCGATCGAATGTTGGGGGAAAGTCTTAAGCTTCGACAGTGTGCCATCGGCGCAACAGCTCTGCTGTGAACAATGCGCAACAAGTAGTTTCCTTAAGTGGCCCCTCTATCATGGTTGGTTGGTTGACTGAACGTGTCCCAATCATTTCTTGAGTCTAACAGGTATATGACACAATTTAACATGTAAGGATTAACTGACACCATAACATTGTCCGTATTTGCCTTCCTTGGAGTAAATGTTTTCGAGGGTGTTACTGCGACCAAACTACGCTACACCAATCGTCATGAAACAGTAGTCATTCGGCGGTGGAGCCTTCCACTGTCCGAAGTGAAACATGGTTCACACGTATACGACCCTCAACATTGGGCATACATATGACAATACCGACGTCCGTGAATAATACCGACTGTCAAATATTCTTTATATGTTTAATATTATTTTTCGACGCAATTTATTCCCATGTCACTGTCACGTTCGTTACGAAGCCAATTGTACATGCAGGTCTATTTTGACTGTAGACCACGGGATCTACGTGTCGACAAGCTTCGGTAGGTTTTTAAAGCTCTATGCTTGCCCTCGCCATTTTGAAACACAATTGATTAAGATATTTTGCATGACTGTGTAGAGGTCTCGATAGAATGTATCGGTTGACGCCCGTGATGGTTTTTCCTCTACTGCGTGGAGGTGTCACGATATATAAACATCGACAATGCAGTTTCGTTTTAACTATTGTTCAGGTAAACATTACAATTTGTTTGCACACGTGACGCTTGCAGTCTACCTTGCACGTTGCAAAATCAAGGGATTATCGGTCTTGACTTATTATGTTGATAAAACCGTGCAGAAAAAATAATTTTAGGGAAAGAAATCGATAACAAAAACCTATTTCATCATTTTTGATCGAGAAACTTGCCAGATACCGACCTTTGTATTTTGAAGAAATGGAGGGCAACGCACTGACCGTTAAAGATTTTATTTATTCGGAAGGACGATAGAAAAGCCAAAATTAAAGTGCACGGCGGAGCGTATACGAGATTCTAATCACAATACTACTTTACCGCTTCAGAAAGTAAACTATGAACCCAAGGTATGTGTCACACCTATCAATATGCTTGTTCCCAATTTTCTGACACTAACAAACGGAGTAAAGAACAAAGCTCGAATACAATTAGTCCGTTGGCCACAGGGGGTCTACGTGCACCCCCAGGATAACAAACCTGTATTTTTAAGAAGCCTTGGGATCCCTAGAATACGAAATGGAATTTAAAAAAGAAAATGTTGGGATGCAATAGCTGTTACGGTCATGTTTTGGAGGGTACCGCAAAATCACGATTTTGCAACCCACATGCATTTTCGTCAAATCTGTCTTCTTGTAAGTCATCTGCTAAGCTTATTTTTTAACACAACCTCACTTGTTTGGTATCATTAGAAAGGCAATTTATTCGTCTTTAAGATAACATATTGTAATATGCAATATCTTGTACAGTTTCTATGAAATATGACCAAAACTTACCCCACACCCTAAAGTTTAACGTCGCAAATTAGGGTTAATCTCAAATTCTACCAATTTTTTAGCTAGACATAATAAAAAATGCAATGCCTTGCATGAAATCTGTTTCATTTGGTACAGGGACATGTCAGAAATATGAAATAGACTTTTAACAGACAAAATATTGGATTCTACAGCTGTAACAGTCATATTCTGAGGAGTACCGCGAAATCACAGTAATGCAGACTCACATGCGTTTTTGTTAAATTTGTCTTCTTCTTATAGATCATCTGCTGAATTTATTTCATTACATAATCTGATTTGTTAGGTATCAAGGAAGGTAATTTACTAGTCTTTAAAAGGACATATTGTAATACGCTAAATATCTTGCACACGGCCTAGTACTTATGAGTATGTACCACGCCCCCCCCCAAAAAAAACGCTGTGATGTGCAGGTTCTGAAATGACGCGCTGTGACCAGAAACGATAAATTTGTTGGCCTAAATGCGAATGACAAGATCAAAAAGTGATGTGAACATCATGGTGTTATCCTAAAATTGTTCAACTCGTGTTGACGGAACGATTCCAAGCATCTTTGAGAACAATTGAAGGCTTGTATCACAAATGCGTCCAATTGTCGTCAATTACCAAAGTCGTCATTATTTAGTGACATCCCTGGTCGTTCAGGTATTGGCTTTGAAATTACCCAGGAGATGTGAGAGATTTGTGAGAACTTTTAGTTTGGGCACTGTCACAATTACGGTGAGAAACCTACTTCTTAGCTTTGAACTGTCTCCATTCTGACATATACAGAAAGAAGAAGTCCACGACGAAATAACAGAATGGCGTCATCTGAAGGAGTTGTTATTCCTGAAGTTCACTTTACCAATGGTGTCCGGCTTCTTCTATACTTGATGACAAGCTGGTGTATGTCGTGTCTACTTTTCTTCCTACTTCGCTTTACACGCTTGGGTAATTTCCCAGACCGAAGGTAAATATCGCCTTGGACCCGTCGATCACTATTGTCATAGAGATAAGGGATGGATTATTCCATCTTTGGATGGGGGTGCTGCGAATTCCGACATGAAATTTAAATTTAAGTTGTCAATTTTGTGAACCTTCACATTCATACTTGTTGCCCAAAATTCCATATTATTCTCCCAGACTATGATAAAGTTATTTTTTGCGAAACTCAGAAATGCAATTTTTTCCTGCAATTTTAGCCGGGCGATTCGTCTCTTGTAGCTGTAGGAAAGTTTTTGTCTGAAAGCAGGGACAAAATGTATGTCAATACGTACGTCTTCTGTCCGGGCCGTAAGCTATGGCCTCGGTCGTGATCTCTGCTTATTCTCTGCCTTTATCACCTTTCACGAAAGAGAAGCTACTGATTAGTCGCTCAAATCAATATTAAACGAATCACATTTGTTCTCTGACTCTATACACAAACATATTTCAATATTCATTCAATGAGAAGTTTTAAAATGAAAACTTACTGTCGACGCCACTGTATGCAAATAGTCGCTAGGGACTCATATCTCGCGATAGATGACTCACGCTCTTAAAGATTAATACAACCCTTTTCAGAATTAGAGCGCGAAGCCACTGCAGTTAACTGCAATAAAACTGCTTACACTAATTAGTTTCAGCTGTAGCCGTGGCCACTTTGGTGTTGAACAAGGCTACTTGATAAAGACCAAAAGTTCTGCTTGTACAAAGGCAAAACTAACTCTGTCTGAGGCT